>NC_081410.1:564105934-564405934 GCF_030272615.1 Cryptomeria japonica | reverse complement strand
TAGGGAGTTTTTATATTATGCAGGTTATTGTGAGAGATTATGTTAGCAAATCAGTTGTTGCTCAATTTAGGGCACATACCAGCCCCCTCTCTGCATTATGCTTTGATCCCAGTGGCACTCTTCTTGTGACTGCATCTGTTCATGGGCATAATCTTAATGTTTTTCGAATTATGCCCTTTTTAGGTGGTAATGGCTCAAGTTCTTCAAGCTTTGATGTGAATACTTCATATGCACATCTCTACAAGCTCAGTCGTGGTGTTACAAATGCGGTAAATGAGTGATCATATCTTAAGTATCTCTTGACCAGTATCTTATGCTTGATACTCAATTATTTTAGTGTACTCAATGATTGTAGTTTTGGATGCTGTTATGGTTAATAGGTCATACAGGACATAAGTTTTAGTGATGACAGTCACTGGATTGCTATCAGCTCATCCAGGGGGACAAGCCATTTGTTTGCCATATCACCTTTTGGTGGTGCTGTGAGCTTGCACACCCATGAGGGAAATCTTGTAGATGAAAGCAGGGCCTCCTTATTGGTACCTAGTCGAACAATTCATTGGTGGTTAAGCCCTGGGCCATTGAGGGCAAATCAGCAGCCCCTTCCACAGCCTGCACCTGCTATAACCTTATCAGTTGTCAACAGGATAAAGAATGGGAATGGTGGTTGGCGAGGTACTGGTGCCATTGCTGCTTTTTTCCGTAGTGGAGGTGGTGGGCGCAGCATGCAATCTGAGAGTGCAAATTTCAGTTCAAAGGATGAGCTCTGGATTTTCTCTCCTTCTGGACATGTCATACAATACTCTTTGCGGCTATCTAACGGGGTAGAAACAGAGAAACTTAGAAAATGGGATGTTTGTCAAATACCAATCAGGGTGGAAAGAGAAGAGGATATAGAAAACCTTTCTAAACATGCGACTTCAAGTGAGCTGCCAGGCAGAAATGGTTTAGGACACTATAAAAATGGAACCATTCCAAGCAACAGCCAAGGGCTAGGAAAAGGAGGGATTGACTTGGAAGAGAAGCATCATTGGTACCTGTCGAATGCTGAAGTGCAGATGCTACAAACTAGGACTCCTATATGGGCAAAATCTGAGGTAGGGATGTACTTTTGG
This sequence comes from Cryptomeria japonica, assembly GCF_030272615.1. NCBI lineage: Eukaryota > Viridiplantae > Streptophyta > Pinopsida > Cupressales > Cupressaceae > Cryptomeria > Cryptomeria japonica. The sequence goes on along the minus strand of NC_081410.1, from coordinate 564,404,819 downwards.
ACCTTTATCATGTGTGTAAATTATTTCTTATCCAAGCTCCTGTTTGTGGGTTGTGTCTGAAGGTATATTTTCAAGTGATGAGGCCTGAATGTATGGATGCTGCAATTTTCAATGAAGATGCATATTCTGGGGAGATTGAAATTGAAAAGGTTCCAACGCGTGTTCTTGAAGTTGGGACAAAAGACCTGATACCTGTTTTTGACAATTTCCAAGATTTTAAAGAAGTCCACAAGGAAAGGTGTAGATTTTAACCTGATAGAGAACACATGATTCCTTTTACTCATTTCTTTTCTATGCACTTATTGTTGGAATGAACGTGTATTCATTTCCTACTTGCCATTTGCTTGGTAGTCTATATTGTAAAATGCAAAAGTTTGGGAAACAAATTTCTGCTTTACCCTACTAAAAACAGAGCAATGGACAAATTGGGCTTTCTCATAAGATATTTTGTGAACAACATGCAAGTTGGAATGGACATGCCTTTTTTCCCAAATCAAACAATAGGTATGTGGTTACTTTAACAGCATCCAATGGTGCCCTCTTTCTCTGATTTTTATGTGTTAGTATAGCAGTGCAAAGGTTCCATGTTCTGCATTTCAGTTTCTTCTATTTGTATTGTCAGTATGAATAAATATGTTTATTGATTACACCTGGAAGGAAGGCATTCTTATTCTCAGGCTGTGGAAATTTTGATTACACAGCCATGATCAAAGAGCTTGGAATGGAAGTTCAGTTAAGTGGTTGTGTTCCAATACTGAATCATTTGAATCTCAAAGTGATAGGATAAGAATTGGAAGCACTAATTGGTAATTATTTTCCTAGTGCAGTGGCCAGTTTCCTGTTCTTTGCATACCAAATATGTGAATCTGCTTTGTAAGAAATAAGTAGTGGAGTTTTGTCCACATATGACTAATTCAAATCAGTAAAAAATTTATACATAATAACTAATTTGATGTTTGAGAGAATGGAGTCATGTAGCATTACAATGCTTTGTCATGAAGAATTAAGCTGATCTACTGTATCTGGAATTTATGGAAGCATCTGAGTTCACCCTCCAAACGGCTTTAAATATGAGTATATTATTGTTGAAATGATAACTAAAAATGGAATAGGGTGTAGAATATATGCTGCCAAATTTGACAAGAGACTAAGGGCAGGACATTTTCTCAACCACAAAACCAAAGTTAACTAATATCACTTCCTAATCTCAAGGCCTCAAGTTGAGAACAGAGAAGTGACTAAAATGAAAGTGGTTGAGCAATATACAACATGAACGTATCCAGCACATGCATAACTTTTGAAGGTGTACACTTTACTTTTTGTGGTGGACTATTTTCATGTACAATAGGCTAAACCCAATTCAATGGATTAAATGTAAAATCCAAGCAGGATGAGTACTTAAAAACTGTTATAAACCCATTTGATGCTGGAATGCAGAAAATATAGTATGTGTTCAAGAGGATGAACATCATAGTCACTACATACAAAGATAGCAATACTGGATAGTTTGGGCTCTAGTGGTCAAATTAGGCAAAACATATGGTGACATTGCACACTCCTTCTAAGACTTGATTGGATGATAGGTAGTTATGAGTTATGACAAGTCTCTCTGAACTGGTAGATCTCAATGGTATGTGCTCTGTGCCCTTGGAAAAGGATATGTATAAAATTTCACTGGTGCATTTCTTTTGTTCCAAGTGTTGATATAGACATGTAACAATGTTAACTTCGATCTCCTGCTTTGGTCATCTTATGTTAACTCTTTTTTTGAAGAATCCTTTCCTTCACATGGCTATTATATTTGTACTTGTATCTTGTGGCTAGTTATGCTTTCTTTGTTTTGGTGTTCTTAACTTTTTAGTCTCTTTTTAGCTCCTAGTTTTCTTTTTGACCCAAGTATGATTTTTAATTGGTTGTACATACAAATTCTAGAGAAGTACTCTGGCTACTCATGGACATCAAATATGATTCCTATATTTCTTAAGTTTTTTCATTAACACTTTTGTTCTGTACCTATAGTTTCATTTTGTTGATAATTCAGCTTTAATGCATTAATTGATTCAGGAATTTGTAGGGGGTGATATATCATTCATTAATTGGGCATACCTTTATCAGTCAGATATCTATTGCTGAGCAATGGAAGTGGATGATGTCTTGATGAAGCTTTGATCTCTCTCTCTCTCTCTCTCTCTCTCTCTCTCTCTCTCTCTCTCTCTCTCTCGTTCTGACAGTTACAATTCTTGACAAAATCCTAGCATCAGGGCATGTCTATTATTTGTTTTGCTTTTTGCCATTCCAATTGCTGTATTTTGGGGTAAAGGTATTCCTTTGTGGTTTTGAAGAATGCCCAGCGATTGTAGGGCTTTATGAATCCCCACTGTAAGTGCACAAGGGGCTTTTGTTGCTGGTAGATAATGGTGAGAGTAGTGGAGGGAGATATGCAGATTCTCTTCTTCCACCGATCTCAATTTTTTGAAGGAATCAGGTGTCTTTCCAGATATGTGACATAATTGATAAAATAAAGGCATTTTTGCTCTTAGGTTCCCACTTTAAAGAGTGTGTGGCCTGGCAGGTTTTTTCTTAATTTTTTAATATTGGCAACATTATGTGCATTAAGATACCTGGCATGCAGCTTCAAGGCCTATGCTTTCTGTCAAAAGATTGGATTGAAAGGGACTTTTTTGTTGGGAAGAGTGGACAAATATTAATCTTTTATACCAAGAACTTTGTAGAATGATTTGTTGAAGGAATTCTTTCAAAATGCAGCTATAAGGATCAGTTTTTTTGTGAAGATTGGAGATGTTGTAGTTGACAAGTTCTCTAAAGTAAATGAGTAATGGAGATGCAGTGAGATGCACTACTTATTTTGCTTCATAGTTGAACAAGAGGTGGGAGTGAGGAATCTTGAGATCCAATGACAAGCATTCAGAAAGTTGGTCTTATAGATTCTTAATGTAGGATTTGTTCTAGACAGGGAAGTGTCCATGGTTTTTAGAGATGTCCTTTGATCAAGATCTTTTCATTTTGGTTTCAAGCTGAATTTAATTCTTTTTTTAGATCCCCTCCGCCCCAAGATAAATCCGAAACAAGGAATTAATGCTGTAACCATGGCAAATGCTCTCACAAATATTGAGGTTTATGTTGTGAACTTGCAAAAGAAGCACAAACAGCTGAGTGCAACTCAGCTGACAAACTGCTTTCTACTTATGGCCGCTAGCAATGAACTTTTTTGGTGGTTCGTATGGAGGGAATGGGTCTTTGCTTGCATCTTTGGACCTTGATTCTTATTGCTTGCAAATGTAAGTCCAGCTGGTCTTTTTTTTTTTTTGAAGAACCAGGGGCCTGAGACAATGAGATCCATTTTCTACATCCATTTTTCTCCATTTTGATGGTAGATGCTTTTGGGAGATCCATTCTGGAAGCTCACAACCAAGGAAGATTGAAAGGGTCAGTGGTGGTAGGTGGGGTGGAAGCATTCACTCATCAACTATTTGTAGATGATATTTTTCTATTTGGGAAAGAAAATTTGGAAGAAGTTGCTACTATAAAAAAGCTCATGGCAAAATATGCAACAACCTTTTGTCAAACTATAAATGAGCAGAAATCTGATTTTTAAAAAATTTTATGGTTTCAATATTGAGAAATTATAAAAGCTTGTAGATCAATTTTGTGGAAGAATTCAATCATTGCTTGTCAAGCCAGGTAAACACATGGAAGGGCAAGTGGCTCTTATTGGTACGATGAATTTTCATGCTAATAAAGCCAGTTTTGGCTACTTTGCTGGGCTATTGGATGCCCGTGGTCAGTTCCCCGGCAGGGGTAATAAAGGCTTTGGGGCAGATAATGAGAAAATTTATTTGGCAAAGATTTAGAGGACAAGAAGAAAATTCCCCTCACTGATTGGATAAAGTTTGCTCACCTGGAGAGGACAGTAGGGCAGGTATTCGTTGCTCGGAAAAGCATATTGGGAGCCAAATTGGTATGGGGAATGTTTTCTCACCCTACAGTTGGTTGGAGCCAATTATTGCAAAAAAAATTATTTAGATCTAGGTTGCCCACTAAGAATTTTGATGACAACAAATCTGTGTAGAGGATCCCTTTTGGAAATTCAGTGGTATAATTTGGATAACAACAAAGACCTCTCTTGGGAAGCTTGGAATGGGCGATTGGCTAATTTTTGGCAAGACACTGGAATGGTCATCCTCCTCTTCATCACTTGGGGGAGAAGAGTGTGTTAGTATTGTGAAGAATATTAAGTAGCCAAAGCTTTTCTCTGTCACTTGGGCTGAAAAGTGTGTTGCTATTTTGGGCAGCATAGAGAAAATGGCTGTGTCAAAACAAAATGGAAGTTCTTGGAAGAGAGTCCCATTTTGGAGGTACGAAAAGAGATAATTGAAAGAGGTATTGGCTACACATTGGTGCAAAGTCAGGAGGATACACAACAAAAATAGGCTATTTAGTATTTAGTAGCAATGGTCCCTTCATCTCAAAACAGTTGGCTTATAGTTACTTGTTGGAATAAGGTAGGTCCCCCAAAAGTAGGTGCTTTTGCTTGGACTTCTATACATGGTAAAATTTTCGAACAAGATAGGCTAAGGAAAATAGGAATGTTTTTCCCCTAACTATGTGTTTTATGTCTCGAAGAAGAAGAAACAACACACCATCTCCTTATTTATTTATTTGCTTTTGTGGCAAAGTATTTAGCTTCATCACGTGTCATGTTAAGCTAGTTAAGTGCATTGCTTTATACTCTTCTTCAACTTTTTTGGGCTAGCTCTTGCTTTACCCAAAGATGATATTCTCATGCATTTGAGCTTTCAACCCTTCAATGGTCATCTGGTATGTTTGGAAAGTATGGAATAGGTGCACTTTTGAAGTGACAAGTCTGTCTATAGAAGAGGGGCTAGTCCAAAAGTCACAACTTTAGAAACGATCATGTCATGTCTCATAAAGATAAACAAATAAACATAAAGCAAATGACATCTTGAGATGTGGAGATGTTGAAAGATTGGAACCTCTTGAAATCTTCTTCCATTGATGGGGTTAGTATCAAAAAAGAGTTGTAAAGGAAGCTGCAAATGAAATACGTGCCACTTCCCTTGGGGTTTTTTTAAATCAATTTTGATGGGGCATTGAGAGCAAATCTTGGAGCATTGGGGGTATGTTGCATCATTAGGGATTGCCTAAGTTCTTTAATCATAGCCACTTATAAAGGTAAATGTAGGGAACGAACAAATTCAGGACATTCTTTGGAGGTATTACGGTGCAATATCAAGGTGAAATCTAGACGTTCGACATAGAAGGGGATTCGATGGTCATCATAAATGTTGTTCAAAATGTGCACTCTTTGAAATCGAAATTAGAAAATATTTTATGAATGACACGGTCATTATTGTGGAAGTTTGAAGGTTGGTCTATCAAATATTGGTATAGAGAAACAAACAAGATGATAGATCTTCTAGCCAACTTTTGATTCATGAAAGCAAGTAAAGCTCACAATCAAGCAATTGGTTGTGCATGACATTAGTCAAACATAACTGTTTGAGGACTTGCCTCTTCATGAAGATTGAGTTCGAGGTTAAGGAGTTTGTGTGTAGGTCAATTTTGCACTTGGGATGATCTAGAGCATCTTGGGGAAGACAAAAGGATGTGTAGGCATTAAAACAAGATGGTTTTTGATATATGACATATCCACCGGTTTCCGTAGGTGACACGAATGGCATCAACCACGACAATCACGCAAATGCAACAAAAGTTCTTAGACCATGGCAAATATGCAAATGCCCTTTATGAAAGTAGTGATTTGCCCTAGTTCAAATAAAAGCAGGAATATGAAGGGTTTTGTCAATTCATTTCAGCTCCAAGTATTGGGAAGTGTGTTTTGATGCCACTATAGTCGTGAGAGGTAAATAAAATATTGTTGTTAGCATTCAAGGGGTTGGTTCTCTAGATATTTCATAGTTTACTTGTTTACAATGTTTTGACACTATGAGACAAGGGTTTGTAGATAGCGGACATTGTTGTAGGTTATAAAAGCATGGATATATAGTGGTATGAGGAGCCAAAACTCACTTTGGCTGGACTTTTGACCCTTTTAAGGGTTGTTTAGGTAACCTTCGTGTGCATAGACATTGTCATTCATTCTCCTTGCCTTATATCTATTGACAAGTTTCTTTGAAGTGTTCTTAAGAAGAGCTAGGCTGCCAGCATTTGGAAATCCATTATTGATGAACTTGGAGTGGAATATCAACTTGGTTTGTGGATCAAATGGTATTATAATTGGTTAATAATCACTTGGTGCATTTCGTTTTTCAATAGTTTGTTCTTTTAATGACTCTGGCTACCATGTTTTGGAGCTGGGGAAAGGTGGCAGCAAATTTTATTACAGCATCTCTTACAAAAATTTATCGTGTACTCTATTTATGGCTCCTGTATAACCGAATGGATTGCTTCCATCCTAAAAATTAGATGAACTTACCTTCATGTGTCTGGCCCTCCAATTTACATAACCTTACATTGTAGAGCTTGATTACCACTATTGATATCAAAATTAACCATTGCATAACACAGGGACACAACCACTGAACTAGGGACATGTCTTAGGGTCATCTTACATGAACCTTGGATGCAGGGATGGCTGATGACATGGTAGGAACTGTTTGATCCAATTGCCCAGATGGATGTCTAGTTATTCCCAGGCAGTCAAGGGTTTTCTAGAGACTTTAAAATTGCCAAGGAATAACAAATTTATCATTCAATCTTGACTCTTTATACATATGATGGCTAGTGAAGCTAGTGCCCTGTATAAGTAATTGGAAACATGGGTTCCGAAGGATGCTTATAATACATTTGAAAGTGATGGTTCTAAATAAGTTACCTGAAACTGGAAATGGGTTTGGTTTCAAAACGGATATGGTGTTTGAATATAATCCCCAAATCTTGGAAATTGGTGTATTCATTTTCCCCCCCAAAAAGGTGAACATATTCAGATGGAGTTAAAAGATTTGGAACAAAAAATTTGAATAAGAATGTATACGAAGGAAGACTAATATACAATTATTTTAAAAAATAGTTCAATTTAAACCTAGATTATGTTTAAATAAGTATCTATTTAGAATCAACATTCTAACTAATTTCAACAAACATTTCAGTTTAAACATTCGATTATAAAATTAGATTTTAGTCTGGGGTATATCTAACGCCAGTTATTCATTCTTTGGTTCCATTTCTATTCTTATGGATTTTTATCTCAATGGAAGAGTGTAAGTTTTGTGAGAAGGGATGCAGGTTCTATGCTTTTGAATTTTGATCAAATTACACAAACAACCATTTTATGCTTGAAATGCTTTGGAAACAGCCAAGAACAATATGAAAGTTTCCATTTTAAGGAATTGACCTAAAAGTGGTTCCCAAAGTGTTGTGAAGGCATTTCTAGGGAGATTAAAACCTCTTAGACATAGGATACATTGTAATTTGGTTCTAATTGTTCCACAGGGATGCGTCCCTCCCAAAAATCCCCGCATTTCCTGGATGGGGATGTTTTTGGGATTTGGGGGCTTGGGGGGTAAATCCACCCATTGCATTACCACCACCACTGCCACTGGGACGTCGCCGAGACATCAAGGACAGCAGACCGCCCTTGGGACTCCTAGGAGTCCCTTGACCCCACATGACCCCCTTGGGACTCCTAGGAGCCCCTTGACCATTTTGGGGACATCTAGGAGTCTCTCGTGGCCTCTAGTTACAAACTCCACCTGAAAATGAAAAAGGTGATAAATTTGTGAAAATTACATTTGTAATGAAGGTTTGTGACGTTTTGGAGGCTTTATTTGTGCTTGTTGGCGAGGGCTTTGCTCCTCAACCATTCCTACACCAATGCCCCCAGACCTTGTTGGGGGCTCTGCCCCTAGACCCCCAAAGGTGCGCTGCCCCTCAACCTTGTTGAGGGCTTTGTCCCAAATCTCCACAAGGGGCACTACCCCTCGACCTTGAATCTCCACCCACCATCGTTATTCTTAATCCAATCATTGTCATGTTTTTAATGTTTATTAGTTTAAACCATTGCAGCAAAAATCATTTTGGGAAAAAATCAGCAAATCAGAAGTATAAGTTTTTTGAAAAAAAGGAGAAAAAATCGTGAAAAAATCATATTAAAAAAGATGTATATATTAATTATATTATTATTAAATATATAATAATAAATATTCATATTAATAAACTATTATATAATAATAATATTATTATATAATAGTTTATTAATATTATAATTATATTATATTAATAAACATTATTATATTAATATATTATAATTATATTATATTACTAGACTGATTTAATAATAATTAATAAAATAATATTAATTCGAGTTATAAGGATAAGGACCATATTCAATAAAAAATCAAATTAGAAATCTATCAGGGGGGCTTCATCGAACCTAAAATGCTAATGATTCTACCACTTAAAAAACTCCTCGTGTCTTTGGAAAAACACTTTTTGCCGAATTGATAGGTGCACGATAGTGAAATGTTGGTGGATTCAAATTTTTTTAACTAGACAATTGATTTTTTTTTTGTTTAGCTAGATGAATTGAAATTGTTGGAAATCACAAATCGTAATTGCAGTTAAAAAAAGGCCCTAACGAAAATCTTCGTAAATCACAATAAAAAAAAGTCCTAGTGAAAGTCGTTAGAAATGTAGCTAGAAATCGCACAAAATTATACTACAAGAAATCGTGACTCGAAACATTTGTAAATCACATTTAAAAATAAATAAAAACCCAACGGAAATCAGAGGAAATGGGTTTAAGTCCACTGTTTGAAAAAATCGCATTTTTTATAAGGAAAAACTCGGGAATTCTGCCGATTCACGATTTTTTCCGATTTTTTCCCGATTTATGCTTCTTTGGTTTAAACTTCACTTAATATGCCAAAGTTTTATTTGCAATTCTTATTTTTGGTTTGCTCCCATAGTTCGGAAATCTACTCACTATTGTTAATGTTCAAATTTCAATGCAATCATTGTCATGCTTTTAATGTTTTTTAGTTTGAATTTTACATAGTATGCCAAAGTTTCATTCACAATTCTTATACTTGATACTTATGAAGGGAGTTGAGCTCACTGTTTCTCCCAGAAATCGCTACCATCCCAGTTAAGGATCTCACAGGAGGCTATTAAACCATGTCACGAATCCCGAGGGGACCCGAGGGGAGACATTGGACCCATTCTAGCAATCTCCTCCTCAGCGTTACTTGTGGGGATTCAAACTTGCAACTCTGCTTTGATACCACTTGAAGGGAGTTGAGCTGGCTGTTTCTCCGAAGAGATGTACTTATTCAAGAAATTGCTATCATCTTAGTTAAGGATTTCACAGGAGGCTGTTAAACCATGTCACAAATCTCGAGGGGAGACATTGGAAACATTCCAACACCTTATGTCTTGTCATAACGAATTTTTCGAATACTATATGTATTTGTGCCACACACCCATTGTCGTCCCCAAACTTAGGCCCTTGGCGCCCGTGTCCTTTCAGGAAACTCTGCGGAACTATGAATTTGGGGTGGAAACGTGTATACTAAATGATGGTTTTCTTTTTCAATACCCATTCCCTCGAAATGTTTGCTGGAGTTAATATTGATAGGTCTGGCTCATTTGTTAAAAGTTTGCTTAGAACTCGTGTGATGTGTTTCTGCCTTTAATTGATAGCATTTTGTTAGGCTGGCTGGGGAGACAAGGTTTGTCAAGTCTCAATTTCATGGTAGCATATAATAATATATTAGCATAAGAGTTGCACTACACAGATGAAATAATCAACGAAATATATTCATGCATGCATTTCTACACATTTGGATTACAATCTTTATTTTGTTGAAGCATTGAACACGAGGCTGCATTCTACTCTCTTGCTGACATGTTCAGTTTAAATGCCATTTGTACCATACTATCCTGCAAAAAAGTGCTTAAAAGATCATATTTCAAGATTACTATTCGGTAAAGCTCATATTGGCTTTTCATACTTGATCGCTTATAATTATAATGTCAATAACAAGTAACAACTCTAAAAGCTTCCTTTTTTTTGGCTTGATGGAGTACATCCTTGGCTGTTCATATGTCTGGTGCATTCAGTCCATCTATTCCTAAGGTAAACCGTTTATCTATTCTTGCTTGTTCTCCTGTTTGTATAGTAGAACTTCTGTTCATTCTTCTACTACTATTTCAATCCATAATTTTCTCTGGGTCTATTTTAGTGTGGCTGTTGATTGACCAGTTCATTGTGGGATCATATACTGTGATTGCCAGTGTAGCTTTTGATCTTTTTAGCCATCGCCTATTCGTCTTTTGATGGTGAACAATTTCTACTCATATCTGTTTAGTAAGGTGTTGAAAATCTATTGCTAAGTTATCACATCCAGCTTAGTCAGCAACATTGTGACAAACTGAAACACTTCGGTTTTGCACAGTTGAGCAGAGGGCAAGCAATTCTGTATATTTATAATATATTAGTGCTGTTTGTGTTCATGTTTATTGGACATTGTCATTTAGGGATATTTTTGTGCCTAAAACAGTGCATGACGAGTTGGTACCCAATTTATAAGTATCTAAGAGAGAAAAAATACAAAATCACTTGTCTAGCAGACTGACCTTATTATATTTACCCTTGTTTCAAGATTCATGATGGCTTTCATTCAAATGAGTTGAATGTATTTTTGGTTTTCAAATTGATAAACTTTAATCCAGAGCTTTATATAATTGTTTTTGTTCTGATAGTTTCTTATTTATGCAGAGCCTCTTTCCATGGAAGTCTTGCAGGTGCTAAAACTATGAACATCCATCAACATAAAGACGAAATTACACAATATGGAATGGATGGTACAAACTTTAGTTGTGGACCCATACAACGTTCCAGCAGTGGTAGTAGCTGTGGTTCTGCAGGTGGATTTCTCGCTGGACACACGATTGTAGCAAATGGCTATCATCATGCACATCAAGGTATATTTGAATATGAAGAGGCTTAAATACTGTCTATGGTTTATTTGTTTTAAGGTTGAAAACTGGTTCCATAAAATGTCTGATTTGCCTTGCACGTTCTTTCAGACTCCCAAGATCACATGGATAGAGGATTTTATTCAGATTCGCCGACCACTTTTTTTCATCATCTCCCATGTCCGACATCATCAGGAAAGGAAGAATTATTAGAGCCATCAAATAATTTTAAGGTCACAAATATGAATTTGAATGGGAAGTCAAATCCAGCTGCTATTTGGCAGCAACCTATGGATATTCCTAGAGGCAACAGAGTTGCTGATTGCAATATACAGGCACATGTGAATTCAGTCCAGATGAATAACTGCTCAAGAAGTCTCCCAGCTAATGGTTGTGGATTGGGCAAGAAATATGTTGTCAATGGTGATGTTAGTGATACTGTGGGGGTAATTTTTGAAGGACACATCACGGACAATCTTGCATCTGCCAAGACAGACATGGACTATAATTTAAGTTCAAAAGTTTCCAGGGCAAATGTTTGCCAGGTGGATGAAGAGAACGAGAATCATTCAACAACTTCAGAAGTGCTTGTTAAGGGTATATCAAGTTCAACACAGCATTTGATTGAAAGTCATATCCGTAACATGGATCTTGCTATAAATGGTTCTGAAAACCAGTTACAAAATGAGGATGTGGTGGGGGATGCTAGGGACACTGATCATTGTAGCACAAAGGAGGATTCCTTGAGAGGGGAACATGAAGAGGATGCCTGGGAAGGAGGCATGTTCCCTTTCTGTGATGAAGGTAAGCTTTATTGTCTGGATTAGGAATTCTAAGATCTTTATATAGGGATATAGCTATTTTGTAGTTATGAAGTATTGTTGTCTTAAATTTAAAATTATTATCCTCTGAATTTTACGTAGTTTGTAGACAACAGTAGAATATGGTTAATTTATATCTGAAGTATAGAATAATTCATCTCCTGCAAAATGAATCTTACAAAATACAGACATTTTAGTGTCACATTCAATTTGTTTAGGGGCTGTGTTAATATGTATGCTTTAAGAACTATAGAACTGATCATGTTTCTTGTTATATCAGAGTGAGCACTGGATCATCCTCAATGAGCTACTGGGGTGTGTTCGTATGAACCAGCACTTAACCCACTGCAAGTGATAATGCTTAAAGGATGTTTAAAGCTGCAGCGTTTTAAATATTTTCTGGTCCTGAAATCCATTTGACAACTTAAACCTTAACCCTTCAGTTGTAAATTAAATGAAGGAATTCTAATCAACTTTCTATGTCGTAGGGATTGTGAAGAGTTCTATAGATAATTGTTGATTTCTTGTATGTGGAGTCTAGAAGAAGACTCTTAATCTGGTTTTTGGGCATTTTCATCTGCTGGGCTTTCCTGTGTGCCAAGCCAATCCGGAATCAACTCAACTTGCAGATTTCACCGTCATGATTGGGAGGATGAAACCCAAAGTATGGGTCATCATGATTATGTTTATCATGTATTAGCTGACAAACAATGGTTTTCAGTTAATCATTTGGCAGTCCAGAATCCTAGAAAGATATTGAGTGAAATTCGGATTATAATAAGGCAAAGTGGCATTATCTCGTTGTTGGGTTAGCATTGGAAAGAAAAGGCTTCGTGTTGGCCACTAGCCAGAGATATTTTTGTACATAATCTGTAAAGAAAGTTGTGCAGGCCCATTCTTGGGTTAATTGGAATTTGTTGGCAGGGATCAAAATGATCCTCATTTGTTAAGTAAGCTATTATTTATTTGCACTGTGATTTGTTGTGGTTTTTTAATTTGTTATGAACCAAGCCAAAAATAAAATTGATATGTTCTCAACGAGTCTTATTTTCATTAAATACATATTTCAGGGTTCATGTTATATCCTATCATATTTTCATAATACAAATTAAAAGGAGATCAGATGGTTGGTGCAAATTTTAGAATGGGAACAACAATGAAATCCAGAAATGTAACGAATTCCTGCAGAATCTAATGTGTTACCTTCAAAATGATCGACATAGAACCACTTATCCAAATTTGCAATAGCAATAATAATGGCTAATCCCCAACTTCCTTTTCTGTTCTTAATATAGTGCTAATGTCTCTATTATGGACTATACTTGACCACCATTTTCTTCAGAACCTGCCCCTGGTAGGCAATGCCACTCACTTTACTGCATTTCAATTTTCTGGTCGAAACCTTCTAGAGAAAAATCTAAATCATCCTTCTCTCCTAGGAAGAATGAGGTTCAACAAGCTTTTGCTTTGTGGTTTAAGAATCAGGGGTCTATCTCAATTTGTTTTCCATCATAATGAACTTTTTCAAGCACTTCTGGAAGCAACACACACACAAAATTGTCTATAAGAAAAACTCAAGGACGAATTCAAACCCTTTTGAGGATATTGGACCTTAGTTGATAAGTAACTCCTTGGAGCTTGTACTGAATATAATTCTCGAATTTGGTTATTGAATTAGACAAGTATCATATTGGCCCAAGAAAATGCACGCAAAAATCTTGTCATTTTTTGACTGTTGAATTAGACAAGTATCACATGGTCTCCTTGGAGCATGTACTGAATATAATTCTCGAATTTGGTCATTGAATTAGATCAGTATCATATGGTTGGCCCAAGAAAATGCACGCCAAAATCTTGTCATTTTTTGACTGAAGATTAGTTTACTCGTCAGGTTTTCTCCCAATAAGAAATTCACTAGAATAAATCTCACAGCAACCTGCTTTCATAAATTATAGTGAATGTATTCCAACTCTTTAGTGATGATCTATAGTCGCTTTGTATGAACTCTGGTGATGCATCGGCATGACTTCCTTGGGGATGTCTGTCTTAATAAAATCATTACTATCTTTGAAAATACTGAAAGCGTGCTATATCTCTAAAAAGGCTCCACCAGAACTTCACATCTGCCAATACTAAACAACACCGAATGAGAGTTAAATCATGTGGCTTTTTCAAGGCATTTTAATACACTTACAACATGGCCAGCACAAATCATCCATTTTATTTGTACGCATACCGAAATCATTGAGACTATTGAGAGCAGCTTCTGAGCATGACAAATGCTCAAATGCAGGGGGCAATTGAAGAGTAAGTACTGCCCTCTCTCTAAATGGATATTTTGTATTTTTAGTTGTAGAAATAAACACTGGCCTCGTTATCAACAAATTAATTCAAGGACTTAGCATGGCCCTTTATGCCAAAGGTATTTTTGTAGTTGTGTTTTTAAGGTAATTTATAATACACAGTCCACTGTCAACCGAATATGGACAATGTACCAGAAATTTTTTGGGACTAGCAGAAAGCCTTATGGATGTGTGTTGCATGTTCAACGGGGATTAAAGTAAAATAATCAAGACAATTAGATGCAGCCAGGAGGGAGCCAGATAAGCAGTGACCTAATCCATGCAGCGAAACCAATATGAACCCTACACATAGGAATCGCAACAACGTAACAGATACATACAGTTTTGAATCAATAATATGAGTAATTTAACAATAGATTTAGTCCATTCATCACCCAATGAATATCATTTGCACAATTTCTACAGGAATAGATTCCCTTATGGAGTGATTCTCTTCTTCCAAGAACAAACTACAAAACAAAAGATACCAATAAAAAATGTGTTAAAGAATTTACCCTAGAGACCAACGATTCCCAATCTTGAAGAACACTTGCAGAACAGAAAGAAAACTCCTAGCCCGCGTGCCTAGTTGTTTCATACGAATAAAGAAAATTTCCAGAGCACTCTCTCAACTTCGAATGCCCTCTTTGAGAACGCTATTCAATGAACTATTTAGTCACATGATGACTTGATTCCCAAGAAGTTACAAAAATGATTTACAAATCCTTTTCCTCCCATGTTATCATTCACCAAATTGGCACATCCCTATTCACGGGCTAGTCAAAGAATGATGTTTCATAGATGCATTACAAGTAACTCTCAATTCGATGAGGTAGGCATAGTACGTTCTAAGGCAAATTTAGAAATTTTCTTTCATTATAAATCAAGAATGTACAGAGTGTTCCAGTTTGCGCTCTTTTACGAGGCAACAAGAACATGATAATGGGACATGCTATTGGAAAACACTCATTTTAGGCCGGGGGAGTTGATGAGGCCTTTTTTATTTTGTTAAGAAATGTTTGGAAATTTTTTTTAATTGGTCAAATGTGCAATCTGATGGCTGCATAGATAAGTGAAATGGAAGGATATGGGAGAATACATTTCCCTCACAACTTGAGAGATGTGGTGGCCATCTAATTGCTTTCTTTTTTCGGTTCTTTCAAATATTTCAGATTATAATGATCTTTACTAACTACTAGACTAAATGAAGCAAACCTGCCTAAATGAAATCTGATTAAGATATGTATGAAATTTCTAATGCTAGTTTTTCTCTAAATGCTCTCCTAATGTGACTTTAATTGATACCATTTACCATTAATAGTTTAATGGAAACATAGAAAGCAACCATTATTAAGATTACTCTCTAAAAGATATGATTCCTAGTATAATGCAACCTAGGAAGCAAACAAGTATGCTAATGACATTAATATGTAATCAAGTTTGGTTTACTATGTGAGTTAATGGATGATAACAATGCTTCAATAGCTTAAAGGAAATAAATATTATGGTCTATATACTACTGTCAAAGCAAGTGAATTTAAAGATCAAGTAAAAGATTCATTTTTATAAGTAAAAGGTTCATTTTTATGTGTAAATGAAAAGATGATTATTTTGTGTCATGCAATGTATGGGTAATATAAATCAATGTATAAGGGTTGTCTAATGATATAAATTGTTGTGTGAATGAGAAAATAACTACTAAAGGAGAGGATCCCCATGCAAGGTGAAAATAACACTTATGTGCTTGCGAGTTCTTTGATTGAGTTTTCTTCTTTGAAAAATGACAACACATTCCTTATTGGTCTCTTCTTATAAGACTCGTTTTGTTTATCTTTTTGGCTACTTTGTATTTGGGCTCGAGCCCTTACTATGTTTTTACCTTA
This sequence comes from Cryptomeria japonica, assembly GCF_030272615.1. Taxonomy (NCBI): domain Eukaryota; kingdom Viridiplantae; phylum Streptophyta; class Pinopsida; order Cupressales; family Cupressaceae; genus Cryptomeria; species Cryptomeria japonica. The sequence continues at coordinate 564,388,793 of NC_081410.1, read as the reverse complement.
ATCAAAACACACAATGTGTTGTAAGAACAATAATAAAGATGCACAATATAACAAATTTCACAATGATATAGCAAAAAAAATGCCTTAGAAGGCTTGGAAATGGCATGCACAATATGTAAAATGCATACAAATTAGTATCCAAGGTCCTAATAATCTACACAAAGCAAGGACATCAAAACATGGGCAATTGAAGACACACACGATAAATATTGAATTGATTTTCAAGATGTTCAAGTCTTTCCAAAATCAAGGGACAATGAGATGACAATAAAATAAAATAAAATGTGCACATATTTGACCATGGATTGCGTCTCCACAAATCTAGAGTAGATTTGACTAAAAATTGAAGGAGAAATAGAAATGTCATCCTCAAAAGCATTCCACTATATCACAATTCACCTACAACTAGATGCTTCTTCAATATGAGTATGAGTAAAACCTATAGAGGGGTGAGCTAGGATGATCACATGCTTGCCAAAGTTTGTAGGAAAAGCAAGGTAGCTTGGAGATAGCTTCAATGAAAGTTATAGAGATAGAGCTTGAAAATTGAAAGGAAATTTACAACAATATAATCATTTTCACATTTTCATTATGAGAAAAATATGCAAAACAAGTATTCAAAATCAACAATGTAAAAGAATAACAAAGTATAAAATCAAAACTACTAGTTGTACCCAAGGAAAACCCTCTTATAAAGGAAAACATAGCTTCCAAGAGAACCCACATATCTCTCTATAGTTGAAGTAACATGATATTAATACACTTGCAAAGTATTTATGCAAGATTTTGAAACATCAAAAACACTCTAGTTCTGTTTCTCCAATAAACAAGCAAATGAGAACCATGTAGCCACACGTCCCAATCCATGCTTCCACATATACAACCTACAAGAGATGCTCAATCCAATCCTAGCCACAAAGTCGAGGGTTATGCAAGCCAATCTTAACAAATAATCATGTGCTAACTTTTATATAAATATGCTTGCACACAATCAAGTTAAGTGGTATCAAATAAACTCTCTCAAATGAGCTCACTAAACCATGACCTCAAATTAAATATTTGATACTATTTTTTCAATATTAAATATATTTTTGCTGTGACATCCACATTAATATTGTGATGATGGAATTTGGAAATACAGTAAAACCTAAAAAGCTACCATAAAAACTCTAGAATTCTATTAAAACCAAAATCACCAATGAAACTAATGGAAAAATACACAAATTATACCTTTAAATTGCTGATTTCTCCTTCGTGTCTCATTATGTCCTATCGCTTGAGATCTTGATGTTGATTACTGTAATTATGCTCTCATAATGCACTTCTTTGTTACAAGATGGGTCTAAGATGAATGGACTTGTGGATTTGATGCAAAGTAAATGATTCTACAATGCAAAACTAAGATGATAGAATGATCCAATGATGAAGATGTGGTGAAGCTAATGACGATGGCAACTATGCTAAATGAGATAAGGAAACTGCAATGCAACAATGAAAGTTGGAATGCTATGCTAATGAATTTCCAAATGCTTATGATAACTATGTAAACTAAATCCAAAGGCACACTTTGATATTTCTATGATCTCCTAAGCTCTTCAAATAGCATGAAAGTATAATAGACACACACTAGCTAGCTCTAAAATGAGGATGCGAGGCTTCCTTTTATAGGCGATTCATGGCTTAGATCCAAGGTGGCAAAAATCAACAGTTGGGAATCAATCTTATGAAATAGAGGGTCAAGATTGAATTGGTTGAATAAGAGGAGAGATAGAAGGAAGATGTTCCTCCTACATTGACAAGATGGAGGGATATGTGGGACAAGAAGCCACATGGCAAGATGCTCACAAAGACCATGAGAGGAAGGTGGAAGAAGGAGTCTAAGTTGTTGGAAGGTTAGAGAGAATGTAGGTTTCATGAGACAAGTGTCTCATGAATCTCCTTTGACCAAAATTATGTGGAAATACCAACCTATACAATGTAGGGAAGGTTGAAAGGAAATATGAAATGGAATGTCACATAAGTCTCCACTCCTATTTGGCTAGGAGGTGTGTTGAGAATAAGTGACTAACTAAAGATTAATAATATTTAATTTTGCTAGCAACATGGAGGTGAGGTGTAAGATGATGTGGAAGAATGATGCGGATTTTAGGAATATGACTTTGTCTAAGAGGAATAATCAAATAATTGGGATTATTTAATTAGAGGGAACTTTAGAAGAATTAGGATATTGAATTAAATAAATTGAAATTTAATTATTGGAAGAATATAATAAGTATGAATCAAATAAATAAATTGGTATATTTATTCATTGATAGAGGAATAGGAATTAAATAAATATTAAATATTTATGCAATTTATCTTGGGCCATTTTTAGGTGTATACAAATATTTATCCAAACATCACGCATAACATAAAGTGTTCCAGAGAATGCCTAACCCATTGTGATGTCCACATCTCTAGGTGCATCATAATTAAATATTTATTTTTACATTATTAGCATTATTATTTATTGCACAAGGTGTATTTTATTGTCCATTATTCCAAGAAAATCCTAACCCTTCAGATGTCTCCTAAAAATGACCTTTTGTATTTCTAAAATGTATTTTTTTTATATTCACCCTTTATCTCTTTCAAAGATAATCTTGACTATCCCAATCCCTTTAATCTTAAACTTCTTCAACTGCACTAATCACAAGGTGATACTTGGAGGATGTTCTTTTCTCAATCTTCTTAAAACATTCATTGATCTCTTAGAACAATCTCAACCCTTGATTAATCATCATCTCAATCTACAAATAGACCCTCTTGGAGGCTATTTTTCATAATGATTATTGGATGCAAGGTCACACTACCCATTAGAGAAACTTCAACTATATCTCAAGCATAAATCGATTGGCACACAAGCCACACACATCACATGTTTGCAATAATGAGTTATGGGTGAGACAATGCTTTAGAGGATTACCATTTTATGCAAATACTTAGCTTTGTTGGAGGTAAAATTAGGTGTATAATAAGACTTGAATGCATGGTTTGAGTATTTTATTTTATGTTCTAAATCTTCATTATTAATAGTTTTATTAACATAAGGAGTAATCACTTGAAGACCACACTAATGGTTTCCATGAGTATTTTATGTATTTGTATCGAAAAAACTCCTAAGGAACACAAAATACTAAAAAGTTAAGTGGGTTGTCACCATATAATAGTGCAAAGTTATATTTCCTAACATAAGAGACATTTGTACCTTATATTAGTGCAAAGATAAAGTTTTCCTAAAATGAGACATTGGGGTAATGATTTAACACATAAAAAATTGAAGGTAAGGAAAAGGTCAAGTAAAAGTTTTATTCTTGCAAAAATAAGTATGTGCAAGGAACCACTTCAAATCTCTTTAGGTGGAGACATACATCCCTCATACATCATCAATAATAGATATCCAAGTCATTCCCATAAAACTATAAATCATAACATCATTCATTCCAAGCAAGGATAAGGGTAAGATGACATGATGAGTAGTACCATCACAATCACATAAGTTCTCATAATGTTGTTAAATGCCACACACAATAATCTCTTATTGCAACCACATTAAATCCTATCCAACTTGAGGACACTCATTAGGAGGCATGATGTTTTAGTATATAGGCATCATGATAATTAACACTTTAGAGGATTATAATTGTTAGGTTAATATACAACCAATGCATCCCATCATTAATAGTGGTAGCCAAAAGAACATCATGACATAATACACAATCAAATGCCTGGATCTTTTTATTGAAGCACACCCAAGGTTATACTTTATGGGACCATTGTAGCAAGGTAAGGATATTAAGATAAAATTATAATGATATCACACTACTGAAAATATATGGCATACCACTCATGAGGCCATACACATATGAAAAAGATGTTGTGCATTAGGTAAAACCATGATGGATCATTCATGTTAGTGAGTACTATTTATACCTTCATAAGTTCACCAAATACCAAAATGGCCTTACTATATACCAAGAAAAATTGCACTTGGTCACATGTGCAAAAGTTTATGATTCTCATTGCACTTGGTCACATGTGCAAAAGTTTATGATTCTCATGGTTTTCTTAAGACATCCATACAAGAAAGCAAGTGAATATTAACATGCAAGGTTACTTAAATATTCTTATACTAACAATAAATTAAAAAATGTACTAATATAGCAATATAAGGATATCTTTGAGAAATGCAAAGATCTTATTACACACCATGTGATGCAAAATGTAATTGATTTGGTTCCCATATCCTCTCTTTTGAATAGCCCTCTATATCACATTTTGGTTGGGAAAATGATAAAGTACAACATTAAATTTTAAGTGTTGATTAATCAAGGTAAGATCAAACCCAATTATTTTTCATATTGTAGTTTGATAGTCTTAATGCTAAATAAATATGACTCATGTCTCCTTTACCTTGGCTACCATACACACAACAAGAGCATAGAGAAAAAATAGTTTTCTTTTTCATGTATTGATTATCTCTTAGACTAGCTTGATAATGTATGATTATTCACAAAGATCAATCTCAAGTAAGGATATCACTCGACACCAATTCATCTCAAAGGTGTTTGAAAGATAAAAGCCAAGGATGGATTGTATAAGAAGATGGTCATGCCCTTCAATCTAACCAAAACACCAAAAATAATCATACACTTGATGAATGATATCACATAATAATTCACTAAATTCATCATTGTTTACTTGGATGGCATTCTCATCTTCAAAAAAACGTGGGAGGAGCATATGGAACATGTCTCATGTGTTTTTGATGTTCTACACCAACACAAGTTGCAAACTAACTTCAATCATTACACCTTCAATATAACACAAATTTAGTTATTGTGCCACATCATCAGTCACATAGGCACCCATGTATATCTAGATCAAATCAAGGTGATTCACAATTGGGCGAATCTACACAATATAATCAAATTATACAATTTTCTCAAACTTACCAATTTCTATTACAAGTTTATCCTTATATTCTCACACATGAATTGGTCATTCTCTCAAATCATGTGCTCTAATTTAACAAGGCCCTCACACAATACAACACTTTTGAATAATTCAAGAAATGTCTCTTCTTCAATCATGTATTTCTACATTTCAGGCTACCTACATCTATTGTGTCTAATCATGACCTAAGATATGTCAATACATTTTGGCAATCATTTTGGGAGAAAATGGAAACATATTTTGACTAGTCCATAAAATTTTATTCATAGACAAAAGATCAAACATAGGTATTGAATCACACATTTCTACAACTATTATACATCTACAACCACATATATCCATATGCTTGGGAAGACAACTTGCTATACTTCCAATATCTGTACAATAAATATTTATATAGTCCTACATGACATTATCCTTTCTTAACATGTCTTGGGTTCCAAGTTGCAATACTCCTTGACATATCCAATTATCCACCACTGCATTTAGAGTCACGCACACATGAATACGAGACGAATATAACACACATTTTTTGTAACAAATTCATAGAATTCACTAATATATCCAATATATTCTCTTACACTATCAATGCAAATACAAAGAGTGTCATGACACACATTGTACACCTCACTCTTTCAAGATCAATGACAATGTTTGGTTGCATATTTAAAAGGACTACTTGAGGGGTCCATATTTAAAAATAAAACCTTTGTGGTATGGTAGCAATTAGGTTACATGTGGACTTCTTCGACTATGGGAGCAAAATGTCAATTGTGAAAAACCTCAAAATAACACGTAGTTACAAAATCAATATTTTGGGACATGAACCATTACACCTCAGTTGTCTTAGTTGTAATTGTAATGCAACATACATAATTATTTATTTTTCACATTAAAGTGGGGTTGATAATTGAATAATTATAGGCAAACTAATTTGATATATACACTCCTTTTTCCTATTCATTTTTAATTGTAAATAGAAGTAGCTCACACATTTGCTATAATCTTTTGCTTACTTCAAATAATCTATAAATTTATCTTTTCAAGATTGGGTTGTTCCCCAACTCGCTTCAGATTTAGATCAACTAGGATACCTTGAATTACAATATTCAAATGTATGAATGATGTTATAATATAATTCTTTTATCATAGATGAACATAAAGATTGATCAAAATCTCAATATAAAAAACAATCACAAAAAAGTCATTTCCACTCTAAAAAAATTACACATCATACAATTTTGAAAAGATAGAAATAACAAGAATATAACTTTAATAATACACATATAACCAAATCAAAAAATATAATAAACATTATAAACCATTATTAGCTTATTTCAGTAACTTATAAACATAACTATCATCATTATTCTTACCATATAATTAAAGATATAAATATGTATATTTTCATAAATATTTTTATGGATCAAAATCCTATTATCCCAATAGTCATCACATTGTCAAAGTTTTCTCCATCATCAATTCAATACCATTACTCCATTAACAATCCAATCAACATAAATGTGATACACAGATTCAATACCATTACTCCATTAACAATCCAATCAACATAAATGTGATACACAGATACATTAAACCAAATTAATGAGACCAATGCTTCCATTCACCAAAAAATAGTAAGCCAAATTAATAAGATCAATATTCCCATCCACCAAATATATCCCAAATATATCTATGTACTGACAACATCCAAAAAGCTATGGGACAAATGGGGCAAACTAATGGTTGAAGTGCATTAAAAAAAGTTTGAGATTGAGTTTGGAAGGCCCAAATGGAAACCAGAAGAGCAACAACTCTTGATTTATTGATAAATCCAAAGGATCAAACATATCTACCTTAGTTGAGTTGATGATGTCTTCAACTGATAGTCTAATGCTCTTGGAGAGTGGTTTCTATTTTGCCAAGTCAAAGTGCATGTAACATATCCCTTAGTACTTTGTTCAAAGGTTACTTAAAAAATAAATGTTTTTTTCCTTTATAATTCTTTTATGTTTGATTCGATAGTTACAAGGATATAAATGACATGTCTAGTTCTCGTGCTTATTTTAGTATTATCTATTTCGACCAAGGTCTTTTGTTTGGTAGTAATAGTTGAGTTTCGATGCTTCTCTATCAATTTTGTTTGCTAGTATCAAGGATAATACAAATAAATAATCAACACACATATATATTGAATACATTTGTTTGAAATTATTTATATTAAATTTCTTATTTAAAGATGAATAAATATTTTGAAATTATATTTTTACATATATTTTTTTAGATAGATGTATTTAAGATTTAGAATAATTTTTTTTTTATTTACTTAATTTTTATGTATATGTAGATATTTTAAAATTATTTTGTTTATTATTTATTTATAAAACTTGATATCTTTATGTTACATATTATAGAATTATTTTATTTATTATATATTTTACTTAGATTTAGAGTCTTTATATTTAAAAAATAAATTTCAGCTATAATTTGTTATTTTTTAACTCTTCTTCGTAATCATGACATTATATGCTTGTCTTATTTATTGTTAAAAAAAGAGTTCGATGTGTTAGTATTATTTTTTATTATCTATTTATAAAACTTGATATCTTTATGTTATAATATAAGATTATTTTATTTACTATATATTTTACTTAGATTTAGAGTCTTTATATTTAAAAAATAAATTTCAGTTATAATTAGTTATTTTTTAACTCTTTTTCGTAATCATGACATTATATGCTTGTCTTATTTATTATTAAAAAAGAGTTTGATGTGTTAGTATTATTTCTATCATATGTTAATAGCCTCTTCCCTTGTATCAAGTTAATATGTTACTATTATAAATCTTGATTTGCATTATTAATATTGTAACTTATAATATTTTAAGTGGTCTCTTTTTTTAAATAAATTATTTTAAGGTTTTTAATTTCTTTATATTTATATTTTAAAAATAAAAGTGTTGGAGTTTAAATGAAAACGTATATATAAATAAATGATTATATTATTTAAAAATTTAAAAATTAGAAGTGACAGATTTTAAAAGAAAAATTATATGTAAAAGCATAATTATTTATAATTTGAAACATACTATATAAATGATAATTATTTTTATTTTTTATTTTTTTTAATCATTTGACAATATTTTTAATTTCATTCAATCATTTTTAAAGTAAAAATAGAGGGACATTCATTCCAAATATTTAAAATTAATATAAATGAGTGTTGTAGACTTGTTTACACAAAGATGTTTGAAAGATTGGTCAAAATATTAGTGGCTTGAGAGATAGATTGATCACTAGTTCAAAAGATTAGTTGTTAGCTCCAAATTCCACCAATTCACAACAACAAACACTTTATTTTACTAAAACAACTATTAATCATAATTTTAAAACATAACATATTGAGCTTAATAAATTAATATTTATTTGATAAAAAAGTATCCAACATGCTTAATATACTTAAAATATATGTATTAAATTTGCTTCATAAAATCCCATATCATATCATATCATATCTAGAGCTCCAATCTACGAAGTTCTTGTTTGGAGAGCACTATACTCACTATAAAATAGGTGCAACTATACTAATTTTTAGGATTGGAAACCATTAGGGGGCTAGAAGTATGTTGGTAGTGTTCTAAAGTGTGAAGTTTGGGCCATTGTGAATGGAACTCTAAAGTGGAGATAAATAGAGAGAATGCAAAATGCTTGATCACGAGTAACTTCAAGATTAAAACATAGATCTTGTTGGAATCCACGAACACTGAGAGGGGGGGGGGGGGATGAATCAATGTTCTACCCAAATGTTCAATTTTAACCTTATTATAACATGCATTCACCAACCAGTACATATAAGATTGAAAGAAGTAAAGCAATCAATAAGCCAATCACACTAATGAATACCATAACACAGAGAATTATACATGGAAAACCTCAAAGAGGAAAAATCACGGTGGGATTTATGACCCACAATATCAATCCATTGTCCATATGAAGAGATATTACATAATATGGGGGCCTGCACATGCAGGAAGGCTTACAACCTAGAGCACACTGCTCATCACAAAGGAGTCTCACTGACTACAGTCACTTTGACTAATAAAACATAAAAATAAACTCATTTAATGCACCTGCTATGCCTGATAGAGTTCCGGTTCTGAAACCCTAAACCCTTACCGAAATAACCTCTTACATAAATGTTCTCATAATCTTCACATTACATTCATTACAATCATGTCCTTACATATATCTCTCATGTCACAAAATGATCTAATCAACTAACCTATATACCCTTACAATCTTTCATATCTTATGATGCAGAGCATCATGGACCCTTCCACAATCACATTGCAACTTATCATTCTTTTTTCTTCAAAAACTCAACTCTTCTTGTTTCACCTTCCTTCACTAGGCTTCACCAAGATGCTCAAATAGAACTCTCAACCTCACCAACTTGTTCCAACACTTCCTAGGGTCTCTAGATACCCTATTCCACTTTACCCAATAGGATTCACTCACCCTATCAACTGGTTCACTCACAAACCCTTACCCAGGTCCCTAAATAGGCCAATTCCCTTGTAGCCCTGTTCAACGGGTGATCTAACCTTTACTCAAAATAACCCCAAAACACTTGCAAAAATAATTATATATATGGATACCCTTTTGGAATTTACATGACATACATGAAAATCAACTATGGGTCTTTTGGATGAAATACTCAGAACAACACCCTACTACACACCAACTAGGCCCAATTAGCCCTCTTTTCCAAAGCAAGTACCAACAAACGGTACGAAAAAAACTCCAAACCCAAAAAAAGTCTTGAAAAATGTTCCAAAACCATAGATTTTCTAGGTTTCAAGACAATACACAATCATTTGACAGGTTAGATACTAAACCCCCCATTTTAGGCCTAAAAACTAGGGCCTCCTTGTTCAAACCCCAAAACTCACTTCGAGATCTTGAAACTTGGTATTAACCATTAATTTAGCATCCCCTAACATTGTTTCACATTAAAAAACTACCTCCTTAAGGTAGATCTTTTGCTGCTATACTCATGCCTCCATTTTCATGCTTTTCCTCACTCAATCTCTTACCCTAGGGTATCAACACTTCATCTCCATGTTATTCCCTGCACATGTAAAGTTAGAGATACATATATTACATTATTCTTGACCCATTCCACAAGAAACAACAACCACATAAACTGGAACGGGTCACATTTGCATTGTGACTCTCAAAACTTCCCAAAAACAATCACCTACAACAGATTTTAGGACAACAAATAGAAGTGTATCAGATTTGAATGTAAAACCTTCAATAACAATATCAAATGATATTACAAATACTCCTCTACATTGCCAAATCCATTTCCAATAAAAAATGAAGCAAAGAAGAAGAGTTTCAAACCAATAAAGTGCATATTTTAGACCAAGATTGCAAGGAAAACCTTGTATTTTTATTGCCAAACCACAAATTCTTACAATGCCAAGCAAATAGGACCCTCTCCCCTTCATGGAAACTGAAAACCAACTCTTAACCACCCATACAACCACTTTTGGGTGTTTACAACTTTAATTTATTATCAAATTGACACTTTTAGTTGTCAATTGACAAGTTTTTAATATTTTTGCATCTTGACACTTTTTAATCAACTTTATTACATTAATATGGTCACACAAGACCTTATGAAACTTAAAATGCTCATTAAAAACATATTCTACCCATTGAACCCCATTACATTACTCATTTTGACATTATTTGCCCAACATGACAATTTTGATAACTTATTACAAAATGACTCATTACATGAGTTTGATGATTCCAAATGGCATCATTATCCATGTTTAAAATATCAAATGGTCATTTTAACCTCATATAATTAATTATCTCATAAATCTTCATTATGGCCTAATGGTGGCCAATCTTGTCTTGGGTGCTCCTGCACCATCTTATGTCGGCTTACATAGATAATTACAAAATGAATATACATGTCGGCTCAATACATATATACATAAATATCAAAATCAATTGTCGATTGCTGGATCTCCCAAAAATGTCGGCCTCCAATATCGGTATCCTGTTGTTAGTCATGTCGACCTCCAATGCTGATACCCAAAGAATCTTTCTTACCGGTGAAGATACCTGTCGGTGTCGGTGTCGGTGAAGTGTCTGTCGGCAAACAACCAAACCAAAGAATGAAAGCTGGAACATGTTGCCATCAATGACAACATATGAAACCAATCAAATGAGTGTCAATTGTCAACAGATCTCCATATAAACAATACTAGCAAAAATAGGGACTTTTCTAATAGAAGCAACAACCATGTTTCGTCTTCTACGCTATATAAAGAAAATAAAGAACATGGACAAATATAGACACCCAAAGGTAATAATGAGAGAGACATTGAAAATAACAAAATATATATGGATTAAACAAAATAAATAACAGATGAATAAGTGGAGTATCAACATACAAGACTTCAAGACTACAAGACTACTTGACCACTAGTCATGATATAAAAAATATGTGAAAAAAAACCAAAATCAACACATAGACAAAGTAAATTGCGAGGGGAAAAACAAGAATATATGACTAAGTTCAATAAGTAATCCCACTCATGGAAATGACCAAAAATCAAATTGGAACAAAAATCAAATGAAAAATGAAGATGCTTATAACCGAACTAAAAATTGATTCACATCAACTTAGATGTGAGATTAGCATTTAGAAGTTTCCAAAAGAAAGTTAAGAAAAGCAGATTCACCTTTTTTTCTAAATTTGAACCAAATAGAAAAGAAATGACCTTTTATCATTAAATGCTCCATGTATGACTAAATAAAATGACACTATATATAGAGGAAGCATACTAGTAGTTGTTGTAGCTAACTTTGTGCATCCTTAGATCCTAAACAATACATTAGACTTCAATGATTTTTTTACTTATCTTGTATGCAACTTAACTGGTTATAACTATTGTTTTGGCTTTTGGGTAATAACGACACATGTCGTGGGATCCATTATGCGTGCAAGGGTCTAAAAGTACACATTTTAAAGTGTCACCTGATACCTACTAAAAGATGCCTCAATAAGGGCAACTCCCCATGCAACTACTTAGCTTATTTTGGATAGTAGCGACTACTCAACTTTTTGAGTAGCAATCTGTGGAGCTGGTGGCCCCATGGGTACTCTGATAATTTTTTAGCAATCTTTTTAAATGAATTCTTAATAATATTTCTTGCAAATAAATTTTGGAGGTAAAATTGAAGGCCAATAAAAAGGAGAGAAAAACATGGTGAAGCCATGTGTCATTTTTCTCAATAAGTAGTTGCTGCTTATTTCCAACCCCTCATTTTTATCAAAGCTTAATTTTAATTTTTAAGCATCAACTACTCCACTAAAATAAGAAAAGATTCTAATGTATCCTTTTCTCCTAATTACAATTTTACATGGGAACACTCCAATTGCTTAAATTTAATCAAAAATTGTGTTTAAGCAGCTCCATGGGGACATGGGGTAACCATGCATTTAAAATTGCCAATACTTATGCACAAATGGCCTAGTAGTCGTGCATAAATGCCCCAATAGTTGTGTACAAATGGATCAATTATGATCTAAAAAGCTATAAACTGAGCAAACTATGCACACATGTGAAATTTATTAATGCGCTTTTAGTTATTATTTTTTGATTTTTAAAAAAATTAATAATTGAAAGGTTGGGTGCACAAAAAAATGAATGATTATTGAAACTATAATGAATGATGCTCTTCCCCTAATAACAAAAAAAAAAAAATCTATTATTAAGACAAACTTATAAAAAATAGAAAAATAAGAGAAAATTTTCACTATATAATTTTACTACTAACCTCTTTTTCTATGACATCCTTAACTTTTGTACTCCAAAATCTCTATAATCTATTCTAATCTGCTAAACATTATTAAAACTCTATTTCTCTGTCTACATCATAAATCGACTAATTAAATGTGAACACAAAAAGACATTCGTAATCTTAAAGCTTGGAGAAAGAAAATCTTGGTTTGAATAAAGTGGAAGACCTTTCTGGCAAACTCATCTTTAGGCCACCTGTCAAAATCTGCTTATACGTCAGCAAAACTCTGCTAAAAAAAATCCACTTTTTCTACAGTAGCTCGACACGTCGACATATCTCTTCCACGTCAACCTCGCACCACCTTATCTTGTTGGGAAAGTTGCCGCAGATCCGTATTTCCTCACTACCAAACCCTAGCTCTACCAAACCCTAACCCGGGCTCTGGCAAACCCTAGCGGCGGTCACAAGATCGAATCCAGAGGAGGACAAGAAGAAAAATGCGAGATTAAATTCTTCCCGAGTTGACCGCGATTGCGCGATCAACTCTCTAGCCGTGCGGAGTAATAAATATATGGCAGACAACCTGTTTTGCGGATAAAGATCTGTGGGCTTGATGCACTCGGGCGCCGTCGTCGTGTGCAGGGAGCGGGCGGAGGAGGAGAGGGAGAGGGAGAGGGAAGAGGAGCAGCTAGACGAGACCACTCCGCCGGAAGAAACTCAACAGCCGCGCATTTTGTCTGTCCTTTCGTGTGTCTTACAGAGGCTAGTCTCAAGGAACGACCAGTACGTCCCTCCCGCATACGCAGACAAGAATCTCACTGTCTTCCACGGCGTCCGCGCTCCCTCTATCACTGTTCCCAAGTACCTCGAACGCATCTTCAAGTATACCAATTGTAGCCCCTCCTGCTTCGTTGTAGGATATATTTACATTGACCGCCTCGTTCACAGACAACCGGATTTTCCAGTCACTTCTCTAAATGTTCACCGCCTGCTCCTTACCAGCGTTATGATCGCTGCCAAAATGCTCGACGATGCGTAAGTTTACACTTATTTTCAGTTTTTTTTTAGCAAAATTATTTAGGAAAAGTTTTGGCCGCGCAACGTTTTTATTAGTTTAAGTTTGTGATCCTTTGTATGGAAGGTTTTGTAAATAAGGAAAACTTTAGAACAGGGGGAAAAGTGTTATGGAGTTACAAATGTTTTCTTCTTTATGTGATTGTTTTCTGAAAAATTGAGCTTGAATTTGGTTATATTGCGTTGGCCTTCGTAAGTAGGGCAAACTTATTATATTGTAAATACTGTCATAAGTTTTAGTAATCGTAGCTAAGAAAAAGGGAAAAAAATGAAAACTTTTGGCAGCGGGGGAACTTTTTAAGTTTAAACTTCGTTGCTGTAATTTTTTTCTAAAAAAGAAAGCTTTGAGCAGTGGGGGTAATTTGAATGAAATTTTGCTCGCTTGTTTTTCTTTTCCAGGAAAATCTGTTTTTTTTTTGAGAAAAATTAAAGAAACTTTACGTGGGTGGGAACTTCACTGGGAAGTGTTGGGGAAAGTGAAATGAATTTTAGTATATTTTTTATTTTTTGGAATTATTTACCTGAAAGTTTCAGGTGTAATTTCATTCTCTTGTAAATGCTATGGATTATTAGTATAATCTTATTGGTGCCCTAAATTAAGGCAAACTTGGCTGAGGGTTTAATAAATCTTTTGATGTTAATGGGTTTTATAAATATTTAAATCTGATTTTTAAAGACTTTTCAGTATTTAAAATTCGGTTGCTTGGGAGTAAAAGTTGGAAATATTGAAGGTACTTACTTTGTTTATGCCTAAAAATTTCTACATGTCAAGTGTATCCAACTAGATTGTCATGTGGGGAAGTTGAAACAAATTCGATATTCCAGAAAATGTTTTTTTTTTCCTCTTTGTAGACAGTAGTTTACAAAAGATTGAAGTATACATAATACATTAATTGTATTGAATAGTCCGTAGTAGAAATGTTTTGTTGCTGAGAAAGTCTAGAAAATTATAGCTCAAAATTCATATGGTTTTTTATTTTAATAGCTTCTTAAAATATAAAGAAATCTTATGGACTCTGAAAACATAATGCATTCATATAGTTGTTATGGTTGTGCATGATCTAGTTATATCTATCTTAGTGCTACTAAATGGGCATCTCAGACTAAAAATTAGGAATGTGTTATGGCAGTTTTATGGATAGTGCAGTTAAAGCATAATCTTATTGTTAAGGCATATTAGGACAATTTTAGCCGATTAGTGCTGATTTTAATTGATATGGAGAATCAATAGAAAAATTTAGCCTAAGATTTATCCAGTTGAATGTGTGACAAATTGAAGGCTTAGAAATACCTTAACAAACTTAACTTGTGACTGACTTCTTTTCCATTTTGCGGCTCAAAAGAACATATTACATTTCATAAGGTTGTTAATGTCCAGATTTTTAGGGCTTTAGTTTTTCAAATTCAAATTGTTTTGTCGTATTCAAAGTTAGGAATATTTTGCACCTATGTATATGGACCTTTTTAATGGCTGAAAATGTATACAGATGATTGACTAGGAAAAAATAATATATTAGGTCAAGCACGTTTGAAGTTTCGGTCAGGAAGTTTTTGAGAAATTTTAAGTTCTCTCAATACACAGTTTTATTTAGAAGGTTTAACTAAAATGTCAAGTACTGTTGATAGTTGTTGATAAAGATGTTTGAAGACTAATAAATTTAAATTGTAGCTATTTTTCTTTTTTCTTTTTAAAGGGCATTTTTTCATAATTCCAGTTTTAATTTCATTGTAATGTAAGGTCTGAAGTAAATTAGGGCCATTTCAATTGATGATTCTTTAACTGTTTGATGTGGATAGAGGAAGCATAAAATTTACTTTAGTGACATGTGGTAGAAGTTTTGTGCTTAATTTTTGTCCAAAGTTTAGGAATAACATCATGTTCCCATGCGGCTGCTTAACTCCATTTTCTGCTTAATTTCAAGCAGTTGGACTGTTCCCATGCAAATTTAAAATTGCTGGTAAAGGATAATTTAGAATCTTTTGCTATTTAAGTGGAGCAGCTATTATTTAGGAATTGAAAATAAGCTATGGGAAAATAGGGGGGGCTGGAAATAAGCAGCAACTGCATATTGCCAAAAATGTCAGGTGGCTCCACAAATTTGTTTCCTTCTTTTTTTTTTAACATTTTATCTTTATTTTTTCTTGTGCACAAATTATTACTAATATTATTAATACCAATTTTAAGATTTCTCTTAAAAATAAGCAGAAAAATAAATACTCATGGGGCCACCAGCTCCACAGATATTTCCTAAAAAAGTTGAGCAGCTGCTGCTAGCAAAAATAAGCTAATCAGCTGCCTGGGAACATGCTGTAAGAATCCATGTTAAGTAAGAAATTTTTAGCATAAGATATATCCACTTGCCATGGTATAGTTGAAGGTTTATTTATGCGTATTACATTTTGCTCTAAATTACTTTTTAAAGGAAATATAGTAATAGTTAGATTTGATTCTACAGAATTGTTATGGCAGAACAAAATTACAAAATAATTAGCTTGATTTGACTGATTTGTTTTTGTATTGATATCTTCTGCGGTTCTGTTTCTTGTGAAGATTTACTGAGTTGTTGTGGTGTGGATGACTTTTAGAAAATTTGAATATAAAATAAATTTTTATAATCAAATAGTCACCACCAGCAATGACTTAGGAAAATTCAACCCAAAATTTTTTGAATGTTAATTCACTAAGTATGTGAATGGTTATCATGTTTTCTACACAATTGTTTTTAGTATTTACTGAGGAAATGTTTAAGAGTTTGCTTAAGTATCACCGATTTCTTTTATTTCAGGCATTATAATAATGCATTCTATGCTAGAGTAGGCGGCGTAAGCAACACGGAACTCAACCGTTTGGAGCTGGACCTTCTCTTCCGTCTGGACTTCCGGTTGAAGGTCACTGGGAAAATTTTTGAAAGCTATTGTTTGCACTTGGAGAAGGAAACTAATGGACAGAGAATAGAGAGGAGTCCAGGCGTTTTCAGGCCAATTACTGGGGTTTCATCAGATACTGAATCTGTAAAACATGATGAGTCCAAGGTTCAACAAGTTGTTCATTCTCCTCGTCCTTCTGTGACGACAATGGTGGTAAGAGACCATCCTGAACCTCCCAGCCGGTAAATGACAAAGGCTGTTCATATGATTGGATAAAGACCAAGCAAACTGTAAGCAGTTTTGTATATAATTCTTTGCAACCAGGTACATGCTGACTTACCTTTAACCTGTTAAGGTTTCTGGGGACCTTGTACCCAATGTTTGATTGTAAGATAATTCAAGGTAGTGTAAATATATTGATTTTATTTTCATAATTAGGGGAGTTAAACTAAAAACATAGAAGTGAGAAATTTCGGATTTATTGTTTGCTTTTCCATCATATTTAGCCTTCAAGATTGCTGCATCAATCCTGCAAGTTAATTCCTACAACAACAGAGAAAATTGGCATTGCTGATATTGATGGTCATTTAGAAGGTTGAGTAAGTTGCTCCTTTCAGAGCCCTATAGGGTTCAGAAATTTCAGCCATATTGTGCTTAACTTTAGTTCTATCTTGTTGTGAGTAGATAAATGTTATGTTGTTCATTCCTTTGAATCTTTCAATGTAGTCACAATAGAATGGACTTTGTTTTTAACCACACCCCAATATGCTAAAATGTTTATTTTCTTCACGACTCTTTTTTAAGTTCAGTGGCAATTGAACGAGCTTAAAAGTTTTTACAAACCCATTAGACTAAATGTATGTTCATTGAGTGATACTTCAAATGTGTGGCAATCGGATGAAGTTCTGACTGCTAGTATATGCTATATTTTGATCCATGTGAAATAAAAGCATTTTTTTAATAGTTTAGGATGCTGGGCTGGCACAAATCATATTGTATTCTTGTATTTTATTTAGGATTTGGTTGTGGATGGAAGAGGAATTCAGGAAATTTGTTTAGGCACGTGAATATATTGACTTTAAGGAGCAATCAAGAAAGGATTAAAACTGATGAACTGTTTTAAGCTCTTCCATTTTGTGCTCTAAAAAGAGAAAACATATCAATTGACTTCTGGATGGTTTCAAACATTCACCTATGTAGATTGCATTTTCCTGATTGTTGATATTCCATTAAAGCATGTTGATGTTATTCTAAGGGTGCCTAATGCAGCGAGATATCTTATCCTTCTAAAAGGATTTTTAAATGGCGTGGCTGTTTAATTTTTAATGCCTCAAGTTCATGAATCTATTTTGATTAGGATTTGGTTGAAGAAAAGGTGTACAACAAGATTACTTGTCACTCAAAAATCAATGATATTTTAGAGGATTACTTGAATACTGTTGGTGACGAAACCAAAGTAAAGTGGTATTAGCAGACATTATTTCTACATCACTCGCTTTCATTTCTCTTGAAATGAGGCATTTTGAAGCTCTAGAGTCTATATAGATGACTTCTATAGTTGTCTGATTGGGTGAAGGAAATGCCTTCTATGCTATTCCAAGGATGAATTGTTGAAAATAGCTATGGTGTTTTTCAGATCTATGGAGAGTATTTACCTGATTTCCAGAATCATATGAAGATTCACATTGGTCAGCTTCTAAGAAAGGTTTTGAGATTGGTGTTTGGGTCTTTGTCTGTTTATAAATATATAAGCAATCGTTTGTTAGAAAAGCATAGTTAGGAGAAACTCTCCTTACTTTTAATGGTCTTTTTTGGGCAATAACAAAGTTCAGCATGTTCTACATGCTTTCATTCCATTATCATCCAATATTTAAATGCGTTCCATTGTAATTGAAGTAGTTTGTCTAGATGTTACACTTTTAGACTTAATTGTCCTAGCTAAACAAGTAAGTTGAAGTTATTCTGTAACTTAACGCCGTATTAGGTATCTAAGATACAATTCTTCCAAGTGGTGCCAAAATTTATTATTAATTCTGGGACGTGTTTTTACTTCAGCAAGTGTAAATCAAGTTATTACTTGTTAGTAAATCAGTCTTTTATCTTAGCATGTTTTATTAGAATTTGCCTAAGCATGTGTCTGAGGAAATTTATGTCAGTGACAAATGATATTGTTTTGTAGATTTCAAGGTGAACCTAAATATTCATATGGGGAATGCTTTTGAGAAAAATAAATAAAAAATGGTTGATTATTGATTTAGCTACCCTTATTTCCTTAAGAAATGGCTTCACTTATTGTTCATAGATGTCAGCAGGAGGCACATTGTTGGGTGTCTGGATCATCTAAAAACCCAAAACTTAAACTCTCATTTCCAGGCTCTCTTAGTGGTTAAAAGAGTTACTAAACTTCTTTGAGAATAACATTGCCTAGGTTTTGTACATTAATGGACTAGGGACTTTAATGCATATTGTTATTTCCTTGAATGGTGCTCCCTTTACAGCTCCGAGTCTTCAGAAGTGATATGATCTATGTTAATTCCAGTTATCTTAATTTGCTACATTATATAATCTTGCAAATCAATTTTGTTTTTGTGCCCTAAAAATTCACTGGCCCTTGCTCAAATTATGTTGTACTTTAGCCACAGCCTATAAGCATAGGGTTGATCGATGAATGGATGCAACAAAACATCTTACTATACTGTGTCATTGAATGAGAAACTGCCTACGTTTTGTAATTGTGTTAATAACAAATGGAAATCTCCTGTAAGATATGGCAATTATAGCTGGCTTCATTTCTGGAGTGTAGACATGCACATTGTAATATGTATTTGAAGTTATCTTTAAACCAGATGCCCAAATATTTTTATGATGGAGCTCTCAACAACTGTTGCTATCATGAACAGGTGAAATACAGGTCCAGCTCCCTCATCTCCTAGAAGTTGAGTGCAAAAAAGCAATGGCAATTTGATTGGAGTATGGAGGGCATTTTAAACTTAAGATGTAACTTATGATTCTTCCCAATATGATGAATATGTGTTAATTTTACCTAGTCGTTTTATTTTTTGAGCTTTTCTTGGCAAATGGTTGGAGTGACCGTAGTCTTTATACCTTGCAAGTATTTATCTGCCCTCCAAGATCAAGAAAATAATTAATAGCATGTTTTGTTCAGTATTGAGACAAGCACATCCTTTTTTAAAAGAGCGGACAGGTTTAGTCTCAGTGAACCCTATGATTTACTATACATACCGTCTTCTATCCAGTGACACAGTGATGGTCTAGGCTTTAGTCATAAGCATGGTTTAAAAACTCAAACTCGGGAATAAACTTGTTTGACCCAAAAAATTTAAATTCTTGGGACTAAGCAATAGCTTGGCAAATTTATAGCATTTAAAAATATATAATTTTAGAAAAATATTCTTTAAAACACACATTACTGATTTCCTTTATATATGTATTTTACTTGTAGATGCCATATGTTTTAGAGAAGCTGGAAAATGGAAATAAAACCTATTTTTGTTTTCATTTTAAATATTACAAGATGTATTGTGTCTAGTTCGTGCCAATGATTTGGTGACAGTAGTTGGTTTTAGAGTTGAGGACTGTTAATTGGCCTGGGTAATTCACATACAATTAGATTATGTGATTTTTTTTATGGGAAAGAAGTGAAGTGGGTGGAGTTATGAGAACAAGTGTGTGGAAGGCATGGTTATTGGTGTGCAATTGGTTGGTTAGGTTTTAAATGGAGAACAAAATGGCATTTGAATAGGAGCAATGGCTATCAAAAGAGGCAATACAAATAATCATAGGCAGGGTAGATTTGAAGCTAAACAAAGGAATAATTTTGTGAAACTTGGGAGGTGGGAAATCATATATCAATGTAATGTGACAAGATGCATAGGGAGAACAACGTTCTATTTTTTTATAGATGTGTAATGCATCCTGCGTGTAATATAGCAAATAATGTTCATATTTTATTGTTCCAACAATAAAATCAAGCATCTTGCAAGGAAAATGTAAAGTTAGTAAATGATTAAGAAATGTGTTTTATCATATCTAAAATGACTGTGAAATCTCCATTTAGATTTAAGTTGTGCAATATGAAAATAACCAGTGTTGTCTTCCAAGTGCTCTCATTGGTGATGTTACCTCAATGAGGAAGCGAGAGTAATTTATGGATAGAACAATGCAATGTTGCATTTTTTTTAGTTGTTATAATGCCTTTTAGATGGCGTGAGTATATTTATACATCGTTTTGCTTTTATAGTAATGGACAAATTGTTCTTGTAGCGTCTAGAAGTTGTCAAATTTGTAGTTGCAAGTTGGGCAAATGGTTTTAAAATTGTTACTCTTAAAGTTTTATATACAATTTACCAATATAAATTCTATTATGTTCAAAAGATAATTAGTTCTATTTGTAGTGAGAACTGTAAGATTTAGGAATGTGAGTAGATATTTTAAAAAATGAGGGTAATTAGTTGTGTAGATAATTGAATGTTCGTTTGTGTCATAATTGTTTAATATAAGTTGATCATCTATGAAACATCTTTAATCTGCATCCTACTCATTTCCTTATGTTTTTAAGTAACATTATAAAATTCTTATAAATAATTCATTCTTCCATTATAGAGAAATGTTGTGCAAATTATGGATTTAGTTGTTCAACATGGAAATAAAATGAACAAATTCAAATAAAACAATTTTTAAAAAAGAAATGAATTGCATATAAAAACAAGTAAAACAATGAATTTCAAATAAAACAATTTTTAAAAAAGAAATGAATTGCATATAAAAACAAGTAAAACAATGAATTCCTATTATCGTGTCTTGCTAAAAAATTGTTTCACCATTTATTTATAATGCCAAGTAGATATTGGAAAGTCATTTTGTAGTAGCAACTTCAAGGGTGCCTACAAATCCAACTAAATAGCGCTTTATATACTTGTTATAAGTTGTTTGATGGTCAAACTCAATATGAAATTATATGCGTGGTGCAGGCATGATATACTTTTGTTTTTTCTTATGTTTATCATTTTAATATCAATAATATGTTTCCCCATGGATCCAATTGTATAGTCGTTTGTACTTCTTAGTAGTTGTTTAATAGTGATACTTGCCAAATTATAACCATCAATATAGTATTGATTTTGCTTGATTGGGTTAATGTTTATCATTTTAATATCCATAAGAAGTTTCCCCATGGATCCAATTGTATAGTCTTTTGTACTTGTTAGTAGTTGTTTAATAGTGATACTTGCAAAATTATACTCATCAATATAGTATTGATTTTGCTTGATTGGATTAAGAGAAGAATGCAATCACATTTAGTTCTCAGGGCAATTTGGAAACCTATGGTGCAAATAATTCATCTAGGAGTTTTTGTTTTTATTGGCATCTCACCTTTGTGATTGGATAAGTCAACACAAAACACTTTGCATGTGTTGTGGGTTGCCTAAATTTGTTTTGTGTACCACACTACCATCCTCACATATATATATATATATCCATGCTTATGGGCTTGTGATCTTTAATTGATATTGAGATTTGTTATGAAAAATGATGATCTAGTGCACGAATAAATGTGGAAGAATGGTATTTGCTAGTTGATGGTAGTGATTGTATGATCGGTCTTGTTGTATTTTGTTTTGTTTGTATCTTTCATTCTTAATTACAAGAGAAGTGTTAATTGTTACACCGTGCAAGGTTATATCATACATTTGAGAAACAAATATTTTGTTTTAAAAAGTTATAATGGGGAAATGATGTCCTAAATCACAAGTGCAAAAAAGTTCAATTATTTGTTGATTTTTTAAATTTTAATATTAAATCTTATGAATATATATAGTTGAACTTCATTTGATTATATATTTGTTAATTTTTATTGGCATCTTTTATTAATTATTTTTAGTGACATGTTACGAAGTGTTAATTTGATTTGTTTTGATCAACAATTTTGAGGTTTGAGAAAATGGCTATATATAATAGTGCTTAACTAGTGATGGTTATGAGTCTTAGTTAATAGTGTAATTGGTCTTGCATTTAAGTTATAGATGTAAGTACCTTATTAATGCAAGCTAGTGTAATTAATATTACCTCAACATTTGTAGACAACAAATTTGTTGCTAATAAATAAATAATGTTTTGTTAGTATAGTGTAATTAGTTGTTTCCTAGGGGTTGTGTCGGTTGTTGACGGTTGGTAGTCTTAACCAATAGTTCGACACTATTTGGAGTATTGTATTGTGAATGCGTTCATATCGATAATTGTACACATATTACACTTGATAATAAAAGAATATCATTTTGCTATATACTGTGTTGAATATTGATTGCTAGCATTTATGTTATGTTTGTGTATTCGGCTTATTCCTTGTAAATTGAAACTATTCCATTCGGGAGTGTAAACATTTCGGCGTTGTCGATTCGAACCTAGAGATTTGAGACTACTTGAGAATGGTGATAGGCATGGTGGAGTAATGAGCCGATCATTTGAATAGTAAGTACTAGTAATGGAAAGTGAACAAAGAAGAAACATCGAAAGATTGTTGATGCAAAACTTGGTAAACATGTAGGAAGTTTCAGTCGATCAATACGTGTAGAGGGAAGCTCAAGAGAGAGCGGTCCTTGAGAACACAATACGTGACAAACTCTCGATAAACCATGTGATCTTTGATCTTCTCGAGAGAATTCCAAGATTGTTGGTACAAAATTTGATTGAATTGCAAGACCAGTGGTAGGAAAGGAACAAAGAGGGCCAAAAGGGAGGAAGAAGAGCGAGATACTGGTAGATGTTGTATCCCCGACAATTAATGCCCCTACGATGATTACGTGGAATCGTCGAAGGTTTGGAGAGTCTGATGAGAAGTAGGAGTTGAGGTGTCATTTGAAATTTTAGTCGAGAGAGAGGAAGATAGTGTACGTGGGGTGAGTTGGAAGAGGTTGCTAGAAACCTGCCACTCCCATATGACGAAGTAAGCGAAGATCTCGTCGACTAGGCAAGTAACCTAATCACACACTTTACTTCAAGAGAAGAAGACTCTGAGTCCACAACCAATACCAATAAGCTCGTTTGTACAATCGGTATGTGATGAAGGGGAAGAAAGCAACGTCTAGATCGAAGTTGCCGAAATTTTTAAAACCAATTTACACTGTATCAGGAATCCGTCCCTCTCTAAGGAACTGAGACTAGGGGGTTTGAGCTAAAGACTCCGGGGACGAGAGGAGAGAAATGAAGAAGGTGACCAAGGTGTAGAAGATGCAGAAGGTGGACATGTAGAGAGCTAGCGCATGGCCGAGAGTACAAGAGAAGCACATGAATGTGGACGAGAGCGAGATGATCCAATTTGGTTGAATACACACAATACCTTATGAGTGAAAACAATGATGACCATTCAGGAGAAACAAAAACTCCCTAAATTCACAGGAGAAGAATTGAGGGATCTCGTATGCCATTTCAAAACTTGCATAACAATATGGGGAGGCGAATGGTCAAGACGACCATGATTATTGGTTGAAATCATTTTCTAGCACCCTATGGGGAATATCCATCGGTTGGACTACAGACCTAGCAATTCAATACAAAGCATCATGGCACAAACAAAAGAAGGCATTTCAAGAAGAGTTTAAACTATTGAGAGACGACAATGAAATTGTTGTAGAGATCTGCAACACTGGGTAAGGAAAAAATGAGAACATATGAGCATACAATCGTAGACTCAAAAATTGTTGAAAATGATGGAGAACCAACTAGTTGATGGGCTGAAGAAATGGTGGTTTGTTGAAGGATTGATTCCCTCCTTGAGGAAAATAAAGAAAATAGTACCCTTGTTTTCGTACACTGACGCTTATAATTGGGTCATGGGCATAGAAAGCGAGAATAAGACATCGCGAGGAAAGGAGGAGGTCAGTGACAACGATAGTACGAGAGAAAACAATGATGGAGAATCTAAAACCGTATAGGCTTGACAAATGGATATGTTGCAGATGATGGAGTTAAAGGCATAAAAAGACAGAGATAAGGATAGTAAACAATTGTGGTGCACCAGTTGTAAAGTAGAAGGTCACACGAAGGCTACTTGCTCAAAGAAGTCATTTTGCAACATTTGTCAGGTACTGGGACATTCCATCAAGGAATGCTCATAAAACTTGAAGACAAGAAGCACACAAGTGCTCTTTGCCCAAGGGGAACAAGCAACCCCTTTGGCCACACCTCCAAAACCACCAACCAACCCTAATGCATTTTTTGGAGGGTACCAAAATAATAGGCGAGGGAATAATAACAATGACAGTAATAACAACACCCCATGAAGGAGAATACAATTTGATGCGAAGGAGACCCATGATCCAGTGGCAGAACTGCAATGAATGGGGGGGCCACTTCGTGTGGGATTATCAAAGTGGCTAAATTTATAATGCAGGTTTACTATGCAAATTGTGTGAACCCAGAAACCATGAAGACACCGGCTGCTCAAAACAAAAAGGGGTAAACATGTTGGCTATAGAAGAGTCAAATGAAGTATGGTGATTACCAAACTTGAAACCAAGAAATTCGTATACCCCAATCCTTGTACAAGAAGGGATAGACATCGGGAAGCTAGGTTTGATGTAGAATGGGCAATGGTGGAGGAGAGACAAGCCTCAAATGAAGCCGCCAACACTCCACTTCAGTCGGAGTCAGAAAGTATCATCATAAGATAGGTGTTGCAAACCATAATACTTGCACAATTATCAGACCTTCTACAAACCATGTCACAATTGAAAGTGACCATCACCAATAGAATCGGTGGACATAGTCAACCAAGCACAGTGCAAGCCACCAAAGGAACCGACGGTGAAGCCACTTGTCGACCTGACCACTAACCCTACGTTGCTTACAGTAGGTATCGAGAGGAAGCAGACTGTCATCAAAATGGAGATAATGGGAATGAAGCTCACAAACACCATCGTGGGCAGAGGATTGGGTGTAAATGTGTTGCTGGATGAAACATGGAAGGAATTGGGCAAGCCTACACACTGGCCACTAACCTCAAGACACTAATGGCACAAAAGGTCACAATCAACATGCAATATTTTTTCTTAGACTTCATCATCATTCCACTAGAAAAGAAGGCCTATGATGCCCTCCTTGGAAGGGGCTAGTTGATTACCGCCAAGGCAAACCACAATTGGATGAAAAATATGCTCTCCATCGAGAGTGATGGGAGGAAATATGTCATCGACCTCCAGAACCAGGCGATGAACCAAGAGTTGGCTTCAAACTCAGAATCTGAAGGTGGAGATTTCAAGATGAAAGAAGTACAATGGAGCCCAACGATGAAGGGGTGCTAGAACTCGGAAGTTGCTCGAAGGACAAAACAAGTTTTCTTAATGGGTTGTTTCATTGGTAGATGGAGGACTATGAAGTTTTCCACCTTGAGTGCAACATGCTACAAATAAGAGAGATTGAAGAAGTTGGTACAAAGAAATGCCACCTTCCCCCGAAACACGAAGAGTACAAGGAGGGAGTGACGAGAGTAGATGATACACCTGCTCACCGATTCAAGAGGGATAAAATGATAAAGTATGAGTAACCGAACATAAAGAAGGTCAACCTGGGGAAAGAGGACAATGAAGGTGATACCAATAGGGGATGACCGAAACCCTGTACTAAGGCAACTATATTCAGAATCTTCAAAGTACAAAGATGTCTTTGCCTGGACGTACAAGGATCTCAAATGGATACCTCCAAAGATGTGTGTAGATAGGATCCCTCTCCTACTAGGTGCACAACCCATAGGGAAGAGACGGTACATAATGAACAAAAACTACACAGTGAAAGTGCAAGAGGAGATTGAGAAGATGTTGGAAGCTGGTATCATTTTTCAAGTAGAGACAAGTGAGTGGGTCTCACCTCACCAATTGTGATACCCTTGAAAAAGGAAGCAAATCAAATCCAGATGTGTCAACGATGTATCCTTGGGTGCCATTGTCGAGGGTGTTGGCACACTTGACCCTGCCTCTACTAGTGTTGATGGTGCGGGCACTTGGAGCCGATGATGTGGGCATACTTGACCTGGCCACTGTTACTCCAACTATGGCCACCTCATCACTATTTGTCTAAATTGCCTCATCATCATCATCCTCATTATAATTTCCAATGCACCCTTTGTAGTGACACCCTCAGCATGCTCGAGAGTGGCACCCTCAACACCCTCGCGTGCAACGCCCTCAATGGCAGTGATACCCTTGGCAATGACGCCCTTGCAGTGGCACCATCGTGAGTGACACCATCGACAAGAGAGCGCACTCCACCACTACTTGTACCTTTTAAAGAAGGCACTAGTCAAATTGATTCATGGTTACACCTGTTAGGGATTTCACTCGAGAGTTGCTCTCAGAGACTACTCAAGGGATGCACTTTGATGCCCTTATAGCTGGAGGAGAGCAAGCCCAACTGTCAAGAAAGAAAAGAAGGTAGGATAGCATCGAGCCAAGTGTAGACGACGAGGGTAGCCCAGAGGAAGAGGACACAGTAGAGTCATCATCCTTCGGGAGTGAGAGTGGGGACAACATATTCAGAATGGCACTCCATGAAAGGTGAAAACTGTTGAAGGGGTTACCAAGAGGACAGTGGTCGAGAGAACTGTACCTTTGTAGAAGGTGACAACTGTCGAAGGGGTTACCAAGAGGATAGTGATCGAGAGAACCGTACCTTTGTCAAAGGGGTTACCAAGAGGATAGTGACCAAGAGGATAGTGGCCAAGAGAACCGTAATTTTATGGAAGGTGACAATTGATGAAGGGATTACTAAGATGACAGTGGCCAAGAGAACTGTATCAGCTATCAAGAGGACAGTGGCCAAGAGAACTGTATCAGCTATCAAGAGGACAGTGGCCGGAAGTACCACACCAGCTACCAAGAGAACCATACTAGTCGTCAAGAGAACCATACCAACTGCTGAGAGGACAGTGGTTGAGGGTACCATACCAACTGCGAAGAGAACCGTACTAGCCACCAAGAGGATAATGGTCAAGAGTACTACACCAGCCGCTAAGGTGGTGGTGGCATCGAAGGAAAATGCTAGGCTTGATAGCTTCTTGGATAGATTTGAAGGGGAGGTTCAACCTAAGATACGTTGGAGGGCATACCTGTCGTGAGGAATGATGTAGTCATGAGGGATGATTTAGTTGAAGGAGTTGTACAACTAGGGGTTACCATAGCATAGCCGAGGGTTAGTACGACGTCGAGAGGTTCAGTGGGTTGCAACATTACCTTTGCACCAGCCAACTTGTCCCTGACAACCCTAGTTACGAGAAACGCTACAGGAGACTTCCGTTTCACGTTTCGACGGCAGAAACGGGTTTCCCGTTGCGGACGACCGTTTCAACAATGATTTTTGTTTATTTTAGCAGTTGTTGTTAAAATTTAAATAAAAACTTAGATATTTTTATCTTTTCTCCAATTTAGAGGTGGAGTTTACATTAGTTTACAAATGCCAATAAAGCTCAAGCTGGAGTTTACATTAATTTGTAATTTTTGTAAGCCAAAGTTAAGTATCACACAAATTTATTTTTGTCCTCCTGGTTTTATTATACTTGTTGTGTGAAATGTTTTATACAAATTATTTTAAAATCAAAGAATGAAATCAAAGAATGTTTAAAATTTTTATAGAGATGTTTTATAATTTTTATTTTTAAAATTAATTTTATTATATATATATATATATATATAATCCGTTTCTTATACGCAACCTTTTAAACTTCTGTTACATTGCCATTGCTGTTGCATTTCTCGTTTCTCGTTTCTCGTTTTTGGTAACATAACAGACAACACATTTACTCTCGTCTAGTACAATTGTACGAATTGTTATGTCAGAGGGGCTACAAGAGGTCACCCCTGTGGCTATCGCATGACAAACAAAGCCTCCCTGTATCACAGTGGTCGGGAGCACCATACCAGTTGGGAGTACCGTACCCATTGGGAGCACTATACCGGAAAATACCACCAGTGCACCTACTAAGGATTCCAAGGTAGATGCTCCACTACAGTTGGCTGGGTAAGTTAGATGTGGCACCAAGTGCACCTCCACTGCCATCACCACGTACAGTAGAAGGCACTCGTGTGGCAGATGAGTTACTTCACGAGGGAGGAAGGGCAGAGCATATAGAGATGGAATCGCATACTGAACAGGCGGTGGAGCACGACAGGAGGGAAGAACCACTAGCTAAGAAGGAGAAAGTGTTTATAGAAATTGAGGAAAGTACACATCTTAGGGAGACCAGGATGGTGATCGAGGAATCTAGCATGAGGGAGGAGAGTCACATTTGGGTTTCAAAACCCGATTCATGGGATGTTCTTGGGTCCATACAAAGATTTCTCATAAAGTTGGATGACATTACTTTGGTTACCCGACGGGTCACAAAGCTAGCGAGGCAAGTGGATGTTAGTGTTGTACCGAAGGTCGAGAGGCTTCTTGCCTTCATGATGGGTGGTTGTGAGGAGGAGTTTGCACAACACTTCACGCACCATGGGTGGCCAACCACGGAGACATGATTGAGACTTGGCGTCGAGCTCACACAAAGGAGGGTCAGGGCGGCATATTATCCACCCTGTATGGCATGAAAAACTCATTCAGGAGATATTTTATCAGTTGCAGAGGGCAACACAGTTGGCAAGAGAGGCTGAGGCAGAGAGAGTAGTTGCACTAGCGGAGGTAGCAGTTGTACAGGAGGAGTTAACAGTAACCGCACATCTAGAGCGAAAGGAGCGGAATGTCATGGAGGTTGTCTATATGGTCAATAGAACACATGAGCGTCAAGTTGTGGTAGAGTGAGATCTACAGCTGCGAAGAAAGCAAATGCAACACCCACAGCCGTAGCTCTCGACATCCTCGACCAGTTCAGGGACGTCTTCTCACCCTCCTAGTTCTCAATGATTCTGTAGAGTCAAGCCCCATTTTGTTTTCGTCGTCCCAAGGGGTTGTGTCGGTTGCCAACAGTTGGCAGTGTCCGACACTATTTATACTTTGAGTATTGTATTCTGCCATATATTATGTTGAATATTGATTGCTATCATTTCTTTATGTTTGTGTATGTTTGTGTATTTCATTTACTGTGTAAATTGAAACTATTCCATTCGGGAGTAAACAACATTTTTTTATGCCATATTAGTTTTCAATGTTAAAAAGATGTCTCTCAATACAAATTATGGAAAGTATTTTGAATGATTTCTCGATGATAATGTCATTTGATAATGTATTTTGGATGCACATAAAATTTATTATTTTTCAATGAACACATTATTATATTTGCCATTTTGTGGAAATGGAGTTCATTTTCAAACTCAAACTCCCAGTTTGCGATAGATTGAAGGTGTGATATTTTTAGGATTAACTTTATTTTTCAGCTTGAAATTTTGATCTTGTAAAAATAATGTGTGTATTGTTTTTGTGCATGAAAATGTTGTATATTGATAATTCATGTTTATTATTCTTGAAGGATCAAATGTTAAATTTTTTATCTTAAGTCTTTGTGATTCATATATAATACAAGCACATGTTTGTTGCATTGGAAATTGTTTTGTAATAATATATTTTTATTTGATAACTTTTTAATGGGCTTAGCAACTTTTGAAGAAAGGTATCAATTCTTTACCAATGCAATAACTACAAAAATGTGCTAGTTTTGTTGTTTGTCGATTGCCAATGCATTCATCATTGATTTGATCCATACAATGTCTTGTTGATGTGTTGAGCTTCAATATAGGCTTTAAATATTCTATTTGATCCATTGAGTGGGTCATCTTGTGTGTCATAGTTACAGATATAGGTTTTGAGTCGTATATTTATTTTTAAACTAATTTGAGATGGAAGAGTTATTGTGTGAGTATACAATTTTGTATTGTAATACAAGTGTCATCACAATTATCAACTGTGTTGAGTGTATAACATTGCTTGTTTGTGTCTATCAACATCTTTTATTTTATATGAAAAGAAAGGGGCTTTTGGGTCAATGGGTAATGTGAATAATTTTGATTACACTAAATCATAGTCTATCTATGACTTTGTGCACATCCCATTGAGTATTATTAGAAAAAAAATTGTTGCGTAATTGCTTTAATACATAGTACATAATATTTTATTTCAAAAAGTTTTATGACAATGTATATAGTTGTTTGTAAATGTGGTTTTTTGAATACCAAAGAATCAAGGACAAATTGCACTTGATAAATAGTACCACAAAAAATGGTGTCAACATTTACGGTATATTTAGTAGGTATTTACTGTCAAAGGTCTGTTCTTGACAAGTTGTATGTAGCCTTCTTGGATTGCTTTTGTATAGGGTCAACACCCTTATTTTGTTGTTTTTTTAACAAAAAACATTTATGGTATATTTATTAGGCATATGTATTATATATTGTAATGTTTATATAATACAAGAATGTTGCACCTATTAATGGAATTTCATCTATTTAAAGGATGCCCAATAGTTGTTAGTGTTTTGACAATTTATCTTTCAACATTCAATGGATGAAATTTTGATTTGTTGAAAGTATGAAAAATGGACAATGTAATATCAAATTACCTATGTTGTGTGTTACTTTCCCTATAAATGCAAGCATTGGGCCTTTTAGTTTGTCTAGATCACCACAAATAGAGTTGTGTATGTATATAAGACTAGTATATGGCCTTCACAATGAATCTATTTCCAGTTTTAGATCTTGTTAATAAAAAGTTTAAGGGAAACTTAGCTTTCAATGCTTTTTAAGTCAACGTTGTTTACAACCACTTTGTTTAACATTCATTTCATTTTCTAGTACTCATTACTATCAATCATATAAGGATGTCTAGCTATTTCAAATGCTTTAGAAGTGTTTTTTTATTGTTCAAATTGTGTTTTAAAATTTGATTATATGTTGTATTGTTCATGATTTGTTCTATATGTATTTTACGAAGGATTAATTGCCAAACTCATCATTTTCAATATTGAACCTTCTCCTTATTATCACGATTAATTGACATTATAATTGCATATTGTAGGAGCATCCCAAACCTACAAGTAATTTCACATCAACAAAAAATTACATTCTTTCAATTTGTTTTGTTTTACATTTTAGCAACATCTTATTTAGTCTTTTTGTTGTGTTATAGTTTAGATTTTTTTTATAGTCTTTAGTTGAACACATATGTGTGGACTAAAATTATTGGTATGTCATTGCATTTGATTGTGTCACCATGCAGGTTTGCCCAACGCAATAGTAGAGCACCTCAAGTATGCTCATGTGTCTTTTTCAAATTTCATGATAATTATGCTTGATGGCATGCCATATCAATTCAAGGAAGTTTATATGATGTGCACCAATATTTAAGGCTTTGTGTGAAAAGATAATCATTTGAGAAGATTTATTGGTCCTAAGGTGGGTTGTGACTAGAAGTGCATTAGATTTGAAATCATAATTATCATTTTGGCCAACCTAAAGCCTTCTAAATCAAGTATTCACAATGAAAGAATGTTTAATAAATGGACAATAGAAGGAAATGAAAGATCCAAGGACCAAGTAGCATCCAAGTAGCTCAAAGCAAAGCAAGAGGAATGAGATAAACCTAAGTGTTCTCATTTTTGCAATTGCACCCATGTGAAGTGTTTGAATTGAATTACAAACTAAGACTAGGATCTAGATTGATTGTAGGAAATTGCAATAAAAATTGATGTTCTAATTTTGATTATTAGGCATATATATTGAATTCAATTCATTGTTATAAGAACATGAAAATTTTGAGTTTTATTGTGTATTGATTATAAGTGGTTATGGTAAGGCTACATGGTTGGATATTGCTTAATTGGACCCTCTACATTTGATTGTATTAGATGGTATCAAAGTGGGAAGAGTTCATAAAGTGTTGAATAAATTAAATATGTGACAATATCTTCTAGCACATGGTAGGTAGAAGGTGCTAAGATATTCAATAAAAAGGGAGCTCAATAGTTATTGAGATTGTTGATAAGTGTCAATTGTGAGGTAGTCATCACATCAATGAAAATGGTAAAAAAAAATAAAAAAATGTGGTGTTGGGTACAAGATTACATAGGCCATTGAGGAGGTTGATAGATTGTCAAATGTGAAGCACTTAACATTGCATTTGTAAGGCTTAAGCGTATGTGTGTAATTTTGTTGCTCATTTTGTGTTACATAGTCATTGTACTTGTCAATAATGTTTTTTGGGAGTGTTATTGAGGTGTATGGGTGGTGGATTTGGGATGACTATATGTGGAATTATGTATTTTGGACTTTGTAGTGTTTTAACTTCACTTCTTTCACTATGATATCTTATTTTGCTTATGGTTTTTTAGATTCAACATTGTCATTTTATTATGCATTTGTATATATGGATAATTCTAGTGCTATATGTTTTTTATTAGATGTAGACTATGACATCATCTTGCTCATATTGCCTTGTTAGTTGTTATATGTACATGTTTCAACTATTTTGTGTATATATATCTGATTTTTTTATTGAATGTGCGTGCACAAGTTTTCTCAATGGTGATAAATCAAGAACAATCAATTTGGATTTAAATAATGGTGTTATTATTTGTGTCTTACTCAATTATGAGTTATGAGATGAATCTTGTGTGGCCTTGTAAACCTAAATTTAAATTGGTTGATTCTAGACTCCTAAGTCATATGAAAACATGTAAAATGTGTGGTTTTTTAGGTTGTGTGGGTTGTTTCACTCTTGTGATT
Source organism: Cryptomeria japonica (assembly GCF_030272615.1). Taxonomy (NCBI): domain Eukaryota; kingdom Viridiplantae; phylum Streptophyta; class Pinopsida; order Cupressales; family Cupressaceae; genus Cryptomeria; species Cryptomeria japonica. The sequence goes on along the minus strand of NC_081410.1, from coordinate 564,355,312 downwards.
TATTACATTTAATCATATTCTATATTTTGTTGTGTGCAATCTGCAAAGTGAATTTATGTTGTAAAGTGGAAAAATGAAATATATGGTCAATTTGCTATATGGGAAAATAGATCCTAGACCAATGAATGCATTAACCTAGATCAATTTTTCACCCACATAAAATTGGGGGAATGTGGATGGGCTTAGCTACTATCCTCATTGGAGAGGCAAGTTGTTTGGATTCAATTCCCCTTTTTGTTTGTTTGTGGTTGAGGATTTGTTGAGTATGTGTAATGAACTTTGCTAATGATGGCTAGTTTGGACAAGTTTATTAGGATACAAATGATACATAATATAAAGATAGAAATAGAAAGTAGATCTTGAAAAGAGATGAGATAAATTTGGTGCTAAAATCTAAAGATGATTGGAGTAGGAATCCATCTTTAGGTGCTAGTGTTCTAGAGTTGTGCAGATAGGAATTGTGATTGGGAACAGAGTGAGCAAAGGATTGGGCATTTGTCACTAAAATCTAGGGCAAAGTTAGAGGGACAAATATGATGGGCGCTAGTGTCTTTACAGTTATTACAATTCAAAGTGTGCTAGTCTATGTCACAATCCACTCTATCTATTTGTGCTTATGTCAAGATATAGGCATGTTAATACGAAAGAGGGAAAAATATTGTGTTGTATAGAGGCTTGTCTTGGTCAAACCCCATGTTGGTGTTCACACCTCCACAACAATGATGATGATGATGACGATCATGATAAAGATTGTGTGATCTCAAGGAAGCATAAACAAAACAAATAACATAAGTATTTAAATGACAATGTTGCCTTAGATATGAAACCCTTGCCTGAATCCCACACAAGGTGATGGTATGATGCTCTTTTGAAGTCTTCCAAGTATTAGTACATAACATGATAATAACAATAAATCAGAAAAAAATACTTGATTTCAAATCACAATGTGCTTGATGGTGGCTCTTGATTATAATCCCGTAGTTGTAATTTTGCTAGGTAGATTCGTTAGATGGATAGCCATGTTTTGTAAAAGAGAAGGGAGTCACATTTATATGCAACTAACACCTTTCTAAGATAATCATTTGGGTCAAGTCAGCAACAAGGTTGTGTTCCTACAAATCACAAGGACAACATTTGAATCTCAAAATTTGTTGCCTTTGTTTGGGACACTAGCATTGCCCACTATAGTCTTGGCATATTTATGCTTCAAAGGACCTGACAACAAGGAATTTAATCAAGTTCATCAAAAGGAACTTGAAATGGACACATTCAATTAGAATAAAGCACATGTCAAAATGAGTGCTAACATAGTGTGAAATCATGAGCGACAATAATTTACGATTCTACATTTAGCCTCCACTTTAGCGAGGGTATAAAATTATACTCATACCCATAGTAAAGTATAAAGCAGACAAGGTCAAGGCACTTATCAATCCACAAAGTCATTTGAGAAATCAAACAAAGCATACATGGAACAAACACAAAGCACACACATTGCAAACACACAAGACATGAAGTAAAAACACAAAGAAGGAATCAAACGTGCAAGGCACGAAACATACAAGAAGAAATCATGAAGTATACACTAAATAAAGAAAGATTCCAAGTCAGGGAGGTATATCTTGGAAAAAATCTTTTCGCAATAGCAAACATCATCCCTAGAATATAGAAAATACATACAATAACTCAATGTTGTACATATAAAAAATATACACAATAATTCAATGAAACATAAACATATGCGAGAATCCAATGCATAATAAACACATTTAGCAACTCAATCAATACAAACATGTTAGGTTGCATGAGTCGGGCACTAGCTTGCTATGTCACTAAGGGTCTGCAGGTCACAAAGCTCTCATGGGTATAGCAAGTTGTGTTATGCTAGGTGATCAAGGTAAGTCACGTGAATTCCACTGGCTAATAAGTTGTGTTATGTTGGGCAATTAATAGACTACCAATGCCTTAGGGAGCATAACAAACAAAGAATCACAAATTAGAAAGTTGTGTTATGCTAGGTGATCATGTAGTTCATTTGTATTTTGTTGAATATAGTGTTGTCATTGATGTCAAGGAAGAAGTCAAAGGATTTTTCATGTCAAGGAAGCATGAGAAAGTTATTGGAAAAGGACGTCAAAAGTTGATTGGAGATTGTTGAACAAATTCTATTACACAAATATTGTCATTGATGAAATGTCAATTGCAAAATGTTAATATCATCATTATTGACCAAAATCAATATAGAAGCAACATAGGGAATATTTATGGGTATCCACTATTCGTGAACATTTATCAGAACTTTTGATGTTTGGAATTGTTCATGTTAAGTTTCTAAAGTTTATTGCTAAGAAATGATAATAGTACCAAAATACACTGGTGTTGTGTCTAATACCACATTCTACTGCTATTGCTTGTTTTGGCTTGTGGTTTGGAAGTAAAGTAAGGTTATACACAAAGCATGGTATATTCAAGTTTTACAGGATTTTCTCTAGATGTTAGAGAACTAGAAGTGATAGAGTAAATATTGTGGTTATTGGTTGACTGTGAATGATGTATGGATGGATGTGCCAAAGAAAGAAAGCATGCACCATCTGGAGGAAGCATGCAAAGGTAATATGCAACCAGCGGAGTTTGACAAGAGGAGCATAATGTGTTTTTATTCCTATGTTAGCACATTTATTTATGGGACAAGCCAACTACGCATTTCACAATATTTTAATTGAGAACTCTCTTGGTCGACATGATGAGATGCACATGATAGTATCATAGAGGAATTGATATATATTGTCAAACAATTTCATACAATGGTGTTGAGTGAGTGTTGCAAGTGAAGAAGGTGATGGGTGAATATATGTGGTGAAGTGTGTGAGTGAAAATGTAATATCTTGTCCACACCATGTGCATTGGGGAGTATTTTTAAATTCATAGATGATACAAGTTGAATTGAAGGTCCTCATGAAAGATTATTTCACCTTTTTACATCATCTTTTATAATTGAGGTTGGAGCCTCATGATCTGAGGTCGTGCTTAGTGGTTGTATTGTAGCTCAGTCAAAAGGAGATAGGTGTCTACTATAGGTTGGTGCCTACAAAATTATTGTAAGTTCTATGTTATTTTGTGGGGATGGATTTGGGCAATAGATCCAAGTAGTGATTCTCATTGTGGTTTTTCCCTTCTAGGTTTCCACATAGTATGGTGTTCTCTTGTGTGGACGTTTTCATTACATGGATTATTATTGATTATGTTTTGATGATTTATGAATGTGGTGACTTAAATAAAAATCAATGAATACTAGTTCACCCCCCTCTTAGTATTTGTGTACACAACAAATTCCATTAGCCTAAAAATTATGTTATGTAGGATGATTCATAGTATAGTGTCATAAATTGTTTTAGACCTTAAAATTTTCACACTAGGTTTAACATCCATTTTGTTGTGTTCCTAATTTATGTGTGTATGTGCTTGATTTTAAGATCGCTTCGATGAACTAGGTTAGCTCCCCCATTTCTAGGCTTTTTTTCTAGCATATTTTGCTAGGTCTAGGGTGTCCAATGCTCTTGTCCTAGCAAAATGTCCTCAACTTTTGAGAGATGAAAGTCAACCTTGAAATTTGTGTGAATTAACTTTGATTTATCGGCCTAACCTAAAAAATTGTTACGAAACAGTGTAAATTGCATATAAATACAACTACCTCTCCATTTCAAAGTCTAGCTAGCATTCAAGACAAAAAAGCATATTCATATGAACACATCTAAACAAGAAATTAAGCAATTACAAAGAGAAAGTTCAAGCATTAAAGTCTATGACAACAATTATGATCAAGTATGTTATATCATTTGATATTGTTGTAGATCTCCCTATATCAACTGGTTATTCAGACTAACTTAGTTAGCTCCTACAACTCAAGGATAAGCCATCCTACGTTGAGAAACCTCTAATGGACTATTGGTTAGATTTAATCATGTCAACCTACGGACATAAACTTGAAATGGAGCACTATATGTGCACTATGACCTTACCTAAGTTGTTCCTAATTCTGACAAAAAAAGCATTGCAATAAACTAAATTGTAGAAAGAAACTAACTTGTAATGATAAAAAAAATGATAACAAGAACAATACAATAATGACAAGTAATAATAAGAGCATTCAATAGTAATACTATGATATGCTTATCATGGAAACAATGTTGTTATAGTAGGACTGTAAATGAAATGACATAACACTATGTTCTAGACTAAATTAAACATAACAATAAAATCAAAGCATCTAACTAATTATGAAAAAATAAAGTGTAAAGAGATGTTACCTCAAGTGGGATTTGTCTTGGGTAATACACTCTCAGATTAACAATGATATAGAATAGCTAACTTAGGTGAATAAATTATTCATGAACATCCAATACATATTATAAAAACTTCTCTACAATCATAAACTTACACTAAAAAGAGATATTAACCACATTTGGTCTTGCTCGAACTCATTTATAGACTAAATCCAACTAACTAAACTATTGCTATTAGCCAGTCATTCCATTTATTGAGGAACAAGTTTATTAACTACTCGAGAAAACATAAGCAATCATAGAGTCCTAATAAGATTGTCTAACATAACCAGATTCAAAACATATTTATCCATATTGAAATTAAACAACAAGATCTTTAAATGGCAATCATTAAGGCTACTTATGTGTTGAAGAAGTCTTTAGATAGTCGAATTTCTCCCAACAATTCTAAATAAACAGATCAACATTGACTTGTTTAGATTGCACTATGCCCTATTACTGCAGGAACTGCATAGGTTATGTCTTTGACCGCAAGAACAACTTCAAGAAGTCTAGTTTGAATGTTGCATATCCAGTTAGTACACAAGAACATTCCATATGATAGTAATTATACAAATAAATCAGATTTGACACACAATTTAAGCATTTATATATCGTACCATCATTTATTAAACAAACATATTATAGTGCTCATAATTAGTCGTAGGGATGGAAAGTATCAAATTTAGGATAAAATTTGCAGCATGTTTAAACATAAAAGTCTAGTAAAAGTTCAAAAAATGAGTCAAAACGTGGTCTCATCAGATTAAGTGACTAAGAATGCACGAACATGTTGCAAGAGTATTTGAGCATTACATAAAGCCTTATGTTTGATTCCTTGAGAGTGTTTACTACCTAATGTAAGATCTTGTCAATTTAACAATTATCATTTGTTTAGCCTTTCTCCTTGTGAGGAAAATATCCAATCACATCATTGTAGTTGTGGAAGTGGGAACACAAACGAGGTTTGACTTAAGCAATCCTCTATATGTCAACCATTTTCCTCGTTTTTGTGTGTTCAAGTGCAAATCTGGTAGCAAAAAAGTTACATATGAGTAGACACTAATAGAAATTGCCAAACTTTGAACAAATGAAAAACCTCAAGATAGGGTCCCAATGCCCTTGTCTTGCTAGTTTGACCCAAACTTTCAAGAGACAAGTGTGAAAAGCTTCCTAATTCCATTTTTGGTTATCTCTTGAGCCTCTGTCACCTTCATACATGGGTGCCCAATGCTTCTATCTAGCATACTTAACTCCAAGTTTCAATGTCTTGTTCTTATCTGTGTCTCCATCTCAAATATTATTTTGTTTCTAGTTTTTAGTTTGTATATGTTGCACTATGTTAGATTTAGTCATTTTATCATTGCTACCCTATTTCACTCACACACACTTCAATATCCCAATATTTTGCAACAAAAGGGAACAAGAACAACAATATTTTTGTTCCCAATGTTATATTGGACTTGGGATATTTAGGTTGCATTGATTAATTTTAGAGATCCTCATTTCCTTTAATTTCACATAGACCAATAATGCCTCGGGGAGCATAATAAACAAAGGACCACAAACTAGTAAGTTGTGATATGCTAAGTGATCAAGGTAAGTCATATGAATTCTACTAGCTAACAAGTTGTGTTATGCTAGGTGATTCATAGACCACCAATTCCTTAGGGAGTGTAACAAATAAAGGATCAGAACTAGCAAGCTATGTTATGCTAGGTGATCAAGGTACGCCATATGAATTCCACTGGCCAACAACTTGTGTTATGTTGGGTTATTCATAGACCACCAACATGTCAATGAGTGTAAGAAAGGATCAAAAACTAGCAAGTTGTATTATGCTAGGTGATGAAGGTAAGTCATATGAATTTATTTGTTCAACATATTGTGTTATATTGGGTGATTCATGGACTACAAATATTGCAAGGTATGTATTGATCATTATAAAAAACACCACCATTGGGGGGACACACTAATCAATCCAAAACCGAGGAGGTTGCATGCACCCCTTCAAAATATTAGCATATTGCTATGTTGATATTTTAAGGAATATAGGGGAGAAGGGTATCAACAGGAAGGATGCATGCCACAAACTAAGTTGTCTTTGCCCTCCAATTTATAGGTGAGGACAACCACACTAGAAATCATTATGTTGCTAACTGAGGTAAATAATGGTTGCACCTAATAATGTACCACCATGAATGGAAATGAGCCCCCATAGAGGGATACAAATACAACATTGTGAGGAGCAACATAATAGCAAAAGAGGTTTATCAATTATAAAGGATGGACTCAATGTCACTCATCATGTGAATGATACTAGATCATTAAGAAGTTTTCATATTTCACACTTTAAAGCATTGCATTCACTAATGGCATGGAAAGCATGTGATGATATGCACGAAAAGTGAGATTTGTTTTTTTATATTTATAAAATTTATTATCTTTTGGAGAAGGAAGAGTAATCAAGTGGGATTTGAGAAGCCTCAACAAGGTTTTCTCTTGCCTACATAGAGGATAGGAGAAAAAATAAATCCTTTCTCTTATGAAGGATGATGTGATTGAAGCTTGTGATAAGAAGGAAATGGAAAAGGGGATGTAGACGAAGGAGAGTGTTGGAAACCTAAACCCTCTCTAAAAGAGTGCAGTGTAAGTTTCATGTGGAACTTAATCCCTTGTTCCATGCATCCAAGACCATTTCTATTATATCCACGCTTAAAGAGTATTTTAAAACCAACATTATAATGTGTTTCTAACTCCTATGGAGGAGGAATCACATTACTAATCCCACTTGAATGAGGTGTATAATCATATTTTGAAGAACAAACAAGATTGATATGAGAAAAAAAATTGATACTTTTGCAAGAATATAGACCCTTGTTGGACTCACTCATTCCTAAATCATTATCTAAGAATGTGTCGCATGAAGGATATAAAGTAGTATTAATAAAAATTATATCATTCTCTTGCACTAAAATGTCTCATGGGTGAAACAAATTTTGGGAGAGGGATAAATCCCTTCATTTACCAATGATGCATCTCTGGAAGGGAGAGCATTGATATGAATGGAAGGTAAAGTATCATTAAGGAATATTTCAATGATATGATCCTCTAGCTCCAAAATATCCTCATGAGGGACAAATTTTGGGAGAGGGAAAAGTATCCACTTTATCATTACTAGAATAAGCATCATAGGTACACAAAGAAACATCTATCAATGATTTAAGACAAGAAAATCATGAAGATAACATTTTTGAAAATGTCATTATCTAATCAATTAACCAACTAATTAGATATGTTTAGTTAAATCATAATATATACAAGTGCATAATATGCTAGATTCACCAAAATATTAAGGGAAAAAGAGATCCTAGACTAATGAATGCATTAACCTAGATCAATTCTTTTCTCACAGAACATTGGGGGAATACGAATGGGCTTATTTACTATTATCAAGGAAGAGCCAAGCTATTTGGATCCACACCCGTTTTGGATTTATTTAATGGGGATTTGTTGAGCGTGTGCAATTAACTATGCTAATGATGGCTAAATTGGACAAGTTTATCAAAATAAATATGATACATAATGAAAACATAAAAACAAAAATTATATTTGGAAAAGAGATGTAGAGAGGACCCTAGTGCTAAAATCTAAAGTTGATTGGGCAAGACTCCAGTCCTAGGTGCTAGTATCCTGAGTATGTGCAAACAAGTAACATGATTGAGAATGGAGTCAATAAAGGACTAGACACCTGTCATTGAAATCTAGGGCTAAATTAGAGGGACAAAAGTGACGGGCAATAGTGAAGGGCAAGACTCTAGTCCTAGGTGCTAGTATCCTGAGTATGTGCAAACAAGTAACATGATTGAGAATTGAGAATGGAGTCAATAAAGGACTAGACACCTGTCATTGAAATCTAGGGCTAAATTAGAGGGACAAAAGTGACGGGCAATAACATCTTTAGGGTTTCTATAATTCAAAGCTTAAAAATCCATGTCACGGACCACTCTATTCATCTATGCCTCTATCGCAATCAAAATCATCAAGATCTAGGATTGTACACATGAAAGAGGGGAAATGTTTATTTTTTATAGATACTTTCTTTGGTCAAACCCTGTGTTTGTCTTTCCACCTCCATAACAACAATGATGTTTTGAAATTGGTTGAAGGGACAAGAATGTTGTGAGGGGGGGGGGGGGGGGGGGGTGAATCAATATTCCCACAGATTCTAAAACTTTCTCCAAACTTAAACTTTTTGCCGAAATATCAAGCTCATCAATTATAGTTAACACACATAGAACAACAAATATAGAATAATCATAAAAACACGGCCACAAGAGAAACACTGAAATTTATACTTGGAAAACCCAAATGGGAAAAAACACAGAGAGTGTTAACTCTCAAGAGAATATAACTAGTTCTATGATGTATTACAAAAGGGTGGCTCACTGCTAGATTACAAGAACGACTCACTGTCGTAATGCTCACTGCAAAAATACAAAATCGGCTTACTATCGAAATACTCACTGTAACAAGTAAGAATAAAATGAAAAGTATTGCATCTTTGAATGCATGAGATCAGTTCCAAGATTAAGCTCAGATCACAATACACAAACCTTACAGCGGATCCGATGAAAGATCTTTGTACTACTTTCCTCAAGTACTTGTAGCAAGTCCGATAAAGCTTTGACTTTTCACCAACTGCCTTCATTGTCTACACCTCACACACAACTTCATACTTCTCTTTTCATCTTCTATCCATACTTTCTATATATACCATAAATCTTACACATCGAGATAATGTTTCGGCCTAGCACAACATGTTACCCAATAAAACCTTGAACACAAACATGACAACTGAGTCGGCCTCTACAATATCTTTACACAATTCCTTTTGCATAAATTTTTTACCAATGCATATAACTTAATTACTAGAATGGGACAGGGTCATTCAGGCCCATAGATATTGACCCATTATCACAAAACTCAAACATGATATCTCCAAAATTCCAAAATACAGATTCCACATGTACCAAGGATACCGAGCCATGAGACATGAAGAGAAACACACGATATAAGAAAAATAACTTATACCGAGGCGTGTAACTGTTACCAGAACTAATGTAATCACAATTCATAATTTTGGAGATAGGGATCTTCCAGAATTCACTCCATATTACTGCATCACATCTCACAGCGATACCAGAAGGTACAACACTTGCTCATAAAAAAAACTACACACACCGACTACATACGACATCCAAACCAAACTGAATAATTGGATTGATAACAATGAACTCCAAATGTTGTCTGATCCAAACTGGATAACTACTTTGACATTAATGATAATAATGTTCACACAAGTCTAACAATATCCCCCTTTGTCATTGATGGCAAAACATATCCAAAACATATTTGCATATAACTCGACTCCCCCTAACTCATACATCTCCTCATATCCAAAATCCATTTTCCTTTCTCCCCCTTTTGACATTAAGGACAAAGGATGCCTATGATGAAAAAGAAAAGAAAGAAAAATAGTGTATATACACAATATCAAAAACTGAATACCAAACCAGATAGAACCTTCATCTGCTCTTCTTTGGAAAGATAAGCTTGTATTTCTCCTTTAGTTTTGGAAGAAGAAGTTACCAAGAATTTATGGCCAATTTAATGCTAACTGAAAGGCTTCTGCATTCCATCAACATATCAACATCATGAGAGAAATTGTCCAGAGTAGATGGGTTCTTCTCATACTCAACAACACTGCCAAGCAATGCTGAAAAATGCTCCAATTTTGCCTCAACAATCTCTTTTACTTGCTAAAACATGTTTACAAAGTCTTCTCTATGGCTATGTAAGAATAAGAGTTCGACTTGAAGAGAGTTTATTCTTTTCCTCTTCTCACCATCCTTATCTTCCATAAAATCAAAAGATTTGCCTAAACCACTCAACTCATCTTCAATAGCATCAATTTTGGCTTTGCGCTTTGTTGCAGTTGTCAACCAAGAGATACAATACTTGTAAACTCTGTTGGCACTGTGGATATAGTCTCTCAATTCCTCAATACACATTGATAGAGCTTTCTACGCATCGACATATTCATTCAATATATTCTGTACATCAATTCTTTTTTCCTCGCACACTCCATCCCTCAACAAATTTCTCAGATAACTTCTCTTTAAGAATTTTATTTAGAGATTTTGAAAGCAAATTATTGATATCCTCGAAGCTCATATTGTTTCAAATCAAGTGATTCAACAAAATATCTTCAATTCTATCTAACTCAACCGAGGTCAGCCACATCTTGCCAATTTTCTTGATTCCATCAAAGCTGCCAACCAACTCTAAAAAAATTGATTCATCATCTGATTATTTAGCTAGCTCTCCTTCAGCTACAAGAGACTCTAGATCCTCAATTACAAAATATCTCTCTCATGCAAATCCTTCTTGCTTTTCTTTGGCTCCAAAACACTCATAGAAACATATTGTCTTATTTTCCTCTTTCCAGAGGAAGAACCTCCAAAACCGGATATAGGGGATACTGGGCCAACACACCACATATCCAAAAAGGATTTGAAATATGCATTAAAATATTACTATTTACTATCTAGACTATTCAAATATCTGAATATCTGCCTTGCAATTGGGGCACTAGATTCTCATATAACATTCTCTTTTGCTAGAAGGGATTCAGATGATACATGATCAAACATACAAGCAATGAACCAAACCAGAAAGGATAATTCTGCACTTTTGACATCTTGATATTTTCCAACACTAATTCTCTCAACAATTCACACAAGTCAAATGCTTTGTTTTCCATTACAAACATATGTACCTAAAATACTACAATTGTTGAAGTGGCACCTTCCCTATTCCTGAAATATATCTTATAAGAAATGTCATAGGAAACATACCTCACCATAGGGTTAATGATATTATCAATAATCAATGCTTGTTGATCACCCTTTACGCTGATTAGGGTTTCCACTTCTCAATTCTTAATTGACTTCTTAGCTTAAATATATCCATTGTCGCATAAATCGGTGATCTCTGAGATAACCTCCTTTGTGATTTGATAGGGTTTGTCCAACACAATGTTGTCATCCCACATATGACTAAGGATCATCCTGATAACCTATGCATCATCAAACTAAGGGAATTCAATCCACATATTTAGGCCTTTTCACTCCAATTCCTTAACTTTCTGCAACTCAACATCACTCAAACTAGCTTCAACATTTCTTATTTTCTCCAAGTCAAATTCATCCAAGAATACCTTTTCCAAAACCTAAAATTCCACGCTGCTAGATTCTCCGACGATCATTTTTCCTTCCATAATTGCGTGATCTTATTATTCTGCTATTCCTCTACTGTTCGCAATATTCTCAAACACAAATGGTTGATAATGAAAGAATAAATTCAAAAAGCTGATACTTATCTTGCCAAAAATCTCCTTTTAGCATTTTGCCACCAAGAACTATCTTATCAATGATGTCAGTAAAATACCTTTGATTGTCGGATAGCTTCTAAACATAGTCATGCCAGATCAACGACATGATCCACTCAGACAAGGTAGGATAAAAGATTTTTCCTTCAAAAGAGAACTCCCCCTGACCGAAAGCATTATACTCAGTTACCAGAGGAAGAGGTGTCTACACCGGATTCCGATATGTCAGGCTTGATTTCTTTGTTCACTTCTTTCTCCAGACCAAATTTTCCTTCTTCTTTGATTCATCATTCTTCATCACACTCTTCTCAACAAATTTCTCCATATCTCCATTTCCACATTGATTAGCATAATGTCTGGACTACTTACACTTGAAACAACTAATAACCTTCCTTGTAGTGTTTACCGGATGAGATCTATATATGCATTGATTAGCTTTGTGATCATAGCCATTGCAAGCATAACAATATCTATGAAAGTTTCAATTCATCTTGTTTGCTTCAATCGGATTGTGATTCTCACTCACAACATGGTTTCTACAATAATTTTCTTTATGACCAAACCTCTTGCAACTATAACATTGAATGCTTCTACTATTTGTAGTTTTATGTCCAAATTTATTGCATTGAAAACAATAACCATTAGAAGATGGGTACCTTTGCACATTAGGTTGACGAACTGGTGACCTTCTTGCACTAGTAATCTAATTTCAGGTCTTTCCTACATCTTCTAATTTCTTCTCAACTTCAACCTCTTTTCTTTTGTTCTTATTCTTATGATCCAAACACTCACGGGGTTGAAAACCAAGTCCAGTCTTGTCCAAATGAAATTTCTGCATGTTGATCAGGTCTTCCAAAAGTTTGCTATTGTCAAGAACCATATTCTATGTCTTCGGCTTCTTCACTTCTTGTTCTAGCTTCTCACATTCCTTAGAATTTAGCTTGATTGTTTCTTTCAGGGTCTCCTGTAACTTATCCTTCTTCTCAATCTTCTGCATCAGATCTTTAATAGTCTCATTCACCTACATCAGCTGATTGTTAACCTCCTTGTGCCTCAGTTTGAATTTTCAATTTTATTCTCTCAACTTTTGCACACATTCGTTTGATATCTTCACATTCTCTTTCAATTCCCCATTCTCTGATTCAACACTTTCTGAATCTTGAAGAGTTGTCTTCAAGTCTTCATCCAACTGAAATTATTTGGTCATGCACATAGGTGCCATTATTCAACCAACATAGATCTCCCTCAAGCGGTTCAACTTATAGACAAGGGACCAAATCTCTGATACTAATTGTTGAATTTGGTTGAACGGACTAGAATATTGAGAGGGGGGGATGAATCACTATTCCCACAGATTCTGAAACTTTCTCCAAACTTAAACCTTTTGCCGAAATATCAAGATCATCAATTATACTTAACACATAAAACAATAAATGTAGACTAGTCATAAAAACACAGCCACAAAAGAAACACCAGAATTTACATGTGGAAAACCCAAATGGGAAAAACCACAGAGAATGTTAGTTCTCAAGAGAATATAACTAGTTATATGATGTTTTACAAAAGGGTGGCACACTATCGAAATGTTTATTGCAAAAATACAAAATCGGCTTACTGCCAGAACGCTCACTGCAAAAGTAAGAATGAACTAAAAAGGATTGCATCTCCAAATGCATGAGATCAATTCCAAGATTAAGCTTAGATCACAATACACAAACCTTACAGTAGATCCAGTGTAAGATCGTTGTACTACTTTCCTCAAGTACTTGCAACAAGTTCGGTAAAGAACTACTATAATACAATATGCACTCTAACTCTGCACCAATTGCCTTTGTTGTCTACACCTCGCACTTCACACACAACTTCATACTTCTCTTTTCATATTTTATCCATACTTTCTATATATACCAGCAAGCTTGCACATTGAGATAATGTGTCAGCCTAGAACAAAATGTTACCCAACAAAACCTTGAACACAAATGTGACAATTGAGTCGGTCTCCACAAGATCTTTACACACTTCCTTTTGCATAGCTCTTTTACTGATGCATATACCTTAATTATTGAAATGGGACAGAGTCATCTAGACTCATAGATACTAAGCCATTATCACAAAACTTAAACATGATATCTCCAAAATTCCAAAATGCAGATTTCGCACGTACCAAGGATATCAAACCATGAGACATGAAGAGATACACCTGATATAAGTAAAATAGCCGATACCAGGATGTGTAACTGTTATCAAAAGTAATGTAAGCACAATTCAGAATTCCTGAGATAGAGATCTTTTGAAAGTCACTCCATTATATCAACTCCATCTTACTACATCACATCTCACAACAATACCAAAAGGCACAATGCCTACTCATAGAAAACATTGTACAAACTGACTACATACGACATCCAGACCAAATTGGACAACTAGATTGACAACAATGAACTGCAAATGTTGTCTGGTCCAAACTGGATAACTAGTTTGACATCAATGACAACATTCATAAAAGTCTAACTTGATGATGATGATGATGCATTGTACAAATTGACTACATACGACATCCAGACCAAACTGGACAACTGGATTGACAACAATGAACTGCAAATGTTGTCCAGTCCAAACTAGATAACTAGTTTGACATCAATGACAACATTCACAAAAGTCTAACTTGATGATGATGATGATGATGATGATGATGATGATGATGATGGTGATGATGATGATGATGAGTGTGTGCTCTTAGGGGAGTTGAGGCAAAACAAACAACATAAGTACTAAAATTACAATGTTACCTTAGATATGAAACCTTTGTTTGGATCCCACACAAGGTGATGGTATGATGCTCTTTTGAAGTCCTACAAGTGTTAGTGCATAACATGATTATAACAATAAATAAGAAATAATACTTGGTTTCAAATCGTGGTGTGCTTGATAGTGGCTCTTAAAAATAATCCTCTACTTGTAATTGTGCTAGGTATATTCTTTAGATAGATAACCAAGATTTGTAAAAGAAAAAGGGAGTCACATTTATAGACAACAAGGTTGTGCTCCACCATATTACAAGGCCAACATTTGAATCTCAAATTTTGGTGCCTTTTATTGGGGACACTAGCAATGGGCACTATAGTTGTGGCATATTTCATGCTTCAAAGGAGCTGACAATAAGGAATTCAACAATGTTTTCCAAAAGGGACTTGAAATGATTTCATTTAATCATAATCAAGCATATACGCCCAAATGAGTGCTAAACCTAGCATGAAATTGTAAGTGGCAACAATTTATGATATTACACAATTATAAAATTGTATTATTATTTTATAAATATACTTGATGTGTTTTAATATATTTAGAAAATAATATAAAAAGAGAGTAATGTTTAATTGGTGACCTTAGTCATTTTATCCGCAAGGAAATATTTTATAAATTTTAAATATATTTTGGAAATAATTAAAACTAGTTTGAAAAAGAAAGTAAAAGGGTCTTTTGATTAAAATGTCTTGAAGCGGGTTACAATGTGAAATGAAAATGAAGAAGTTTATTTTCATATGAAAATAACTGGACAAATTTTATATGAAAATGGGGTTTTTGGGGTGTTCTGAGCTCAATGGTGGTGTCCTTTTGAGATCAAAATGCCTAGAAATAAAAAAAGATACCCCAGATCCAAACTAAAAACTCTGAAAAAGAACTGAAACCCTTGCCTACAGAGAAAATCTTTTGAAAAGAAATCAAGAACAAGCAGCAGCAGATGATGGCTTTGATACCATGAAGAAGTTGAGAAAGTACAACTTCTGAGATCCCAAGAGCATCTACAACCAAAATACCTGTCACGAGAGAAGATTGGAGACAAAACACAAAAAAGGCTCTAAAGAAAAGATTATCATTTCAGAGAGGGAATTGAAAAAGAAAAGTTCCAATACAATCCTTATGACAGGAGAATAGAAACCCTAAAGATGTGCAACCGTAAAGAAACCCTAAAGGGATAAAGAGTATTTAATAATTAGATTAAATACCTACAATATTATTAAATACCTAAGTTTAGCTTAAGCGTAGAGTATAATAGACTAATAATTAAATAAATAATTATTAGCTAATACAAGATAACTCTAATACCTCCGCTTAAGATGAACTTAGGGAGTAGCTAAAAACACTAAATGCAGGAAAGCAAAATGCAACTACAAGAAGAAGGCAAATTTGGGTCTCGACAACAAGGCCTAATGAGGTACCCAATCACAACCAAATCTCTATGAAACAGAGAAATAGAGAAAACCACATGGGAAAAAAATCTACTCCAAAAAGAGATGGGAAAAGCATGCAAAAAAGAACATGAAGGAAGGAAGGCCTCAATGAGACCCCCCAAGGACAAATTCCTTCACCCCAAGCATAGAGCGCAACTAAAGATAGTGCGAAGATGCAAAAGGTTTAGTGAAGATGTCAACAGCCTGCTCCTCTATAAGAATGTACTCCAAGATGAGAAAGCCATCCTGAATCAACTGTCTGATGAAGTTCATGTGAATCTCAATGTGTTTATACCTCTGGTGCTCCACTGGGTTGCGAGAAAGGTCAATGGCACTCTGATTATCACACCAAAGAATAGTGGGACTATCAGGAGGGAACCCAAACTTAGTCATCAATTGTCGAAGCCATAAAACCTCCTAGCTAGCTAACACTGTTGCTTGGTACTCAACCTTTGTAGATGATAATGCAATAGAAGACTGCTTCTTGCAAGACCATGTGATAGGACCAGAACCAAGGCAAAAAACAAAGCCAGAAGTAGACTTCTGATCTTGAGCATCATCAGCCCAATCTGAGTTAGTGAAGCCAACAATGTGAGGGGATCTTGAAGTATAGTGAATGCCAAACTAAGTAGTGCCCCGAATGTACCACAAAATACGTTTGGCTCCTTGCCAATGGCTCTCATGTGGATCATGGGAGAACCGAGAGACAAGACCAACCGCAAAAGAAAGATTTAGGCGCGTATGTGTCAGGTACAACAAACTGCCAATCAACTGTCGATATAAGGTAGAATCCACAAAAGGTGTAGAACAAGTGTGAGACAAAACAACACCTGACTGAAATGGTGTGGGTGCAGGCTTGCAAGTAAGCATGTCAAATCTGTGAAGCATATCAAGAGCATACTTCTGTTGAAGTATGAAAATTCCATTGAAAGACTGAATAACCTGGAGACCCAAAAAATAGTGCAGAAGGCCAAGATCTATCATCTCAAACTGCTCCATCAAGGCTCACTGAATATCTTGAATCAAGGAGGATGAGCTATCAGTAATGATAAGATCATCAACATAGAGCACAAGAATAACTATATCAACCCCCCGACGCTGAATGTAAACTGTAGGATCAGAATGACAACGTGTAAAGAGTGTGGAAAGCAAGAAAGAGTCCATCTTCTCATACCAAGCTCGAGGAGCCTATTTGAGACCATACAATGAACGTTGAAGTCTGCAAACCAAAGAGGAATCCTATACAAATCCCTAAGGCTGCTCCATATAGATCTCCTCATGAAGGTCTCCATGCAAGAAAGCACTCTTCACATCCATCTAAAAAATGGTCCATCCCTGAGAAGTTGCCAGAGAAAGTACAAAGCAAATAGAATTCATCTTGGTGACAGGAGAAAAGGTTTCGGAGTAATCAATACCCTCCACCTGAGAAAAACCCTTCGCAACAAGATGAGCCTTATAATTATTAATATAACCATCTGTAGCATACTTGGTACGATACACCCACTTGCACCGAACCAACTTCTTTCCCTTCAAAAGAGAACAAAGATCCCAAGTATGATTCTTCATCAAAGAAGAGTACTCCTCATCCATGGCCCAATCCCACTCTGGGTGACCTGTCGCCTCTAAAAAATTTCCGAGGATCATCCAAAATGGCATGACTCAGAAGACTAGAACCAGATGTATGTGCACGAGTACGATGAGTGTCAGCAGGATCACCTGCCAAAGAACCAACAACATCAACTGTAAACCGGGCCCACTTGGGCAAAGGTTGAGTAGTGGGTGGTGGTGGTGGTGGTGAAGGTGGACGATCATCTGCATCATCCTCAAGGAAGAATGAATCCTCAAAAGATGTTGAGGGAGGAGGAGGCAGTGAGGGAGACGTTGCTGATGGAGAATCCATCTGAGGAAGGCGCTCATCAAACTGGATATCTTGCCTAAATAGGGCCTCTCAGGAATCAAGATCAAACAACCTGTACACCTTAACATCCTCACAGTAGCCAACAAAAATGAGTGGTGGGCTCTTCCTCTCCATGGCTTTCCTCTGAGCATCTGGAATAAATTCCCAAGCCTCACTACCAAAAACTTGAAGTGAAGAAACATCACGCTTGACATGAGACCAAGCCTCCTCATGAGTCAACTGGCCCAATGCCTTATGAGGCACCCGATTCTGAATATAAGTGGCATAATTAACTACCTCATCCCAAAAGGCAGGCTGCGTAGAATGTGACTGAAGAATACAATTGGCCATCTCCCTTAGTGTTTTGTTCTTTCTCTCAGCAACACCATTCTGCTGAGGGGTGTGAGGAATGGATAACTGATGTTGCAAACCATGCTCTGTGCATAAATCTGTAAAATCTTGATTCACATATTCTCTCCCATTATCTGTGCATATCCTATTTATAGAAAGACCAAGCTACTTCTCTACGAATTTCTTAAAGATTAGAAATGAATCAAAGATATTAGACTTGTACTTAAGAAAGTACACCCATGTGCATCTGGAGAAGTCATCAATGAAAGTGAGCACATACTTGGACCCTGAAAAGGAGGGAGTCAGAAATGACATAAGATCACTGTGGATCAAATCCAAGGGTGTCTTAGCACAGGTGACTCTGCCCGTAGGAAAAGGATCACAGTGATACTTTCCATGTGCACAACCTCGAGATACACCATCAGTATAGGATATCTGAGGGAGCCCAATAACAAGTGCCTATGTGCTCATCTGTTGTAAGTATCTATAGTTGGCATGGCTAAAATGCTCATGCCATAGTTTGCTCATGGAATCTACATGTGCTACAAGAGAAACACCTGAACCATCTAGACTCTCAAAGCCATCAAACTGATATAACCGAGAATCAGGATCATGGAGCTCTCAAATAACCACATCATGTGGTGAGAACTCAATCATTTTACTAGAGCCAGAATGAAAAATCTAATAAACAGAGAGGAGGATTGTAGAAATGTCAGGAACCAAAAGGACATCCTGAAAACAACCACCTGTCAACGGAATAGAACCTGAATCTGAAACTGAAAGTTGTGCTGAGTCACCAACTGCAATCTATAAAGTATTACTGTGAGCAAGTGAGGTAACAAGCTGCGGTGAGTGTGTCATATGGTGAGAAGCCCAAGAATCAATAATCCAAGTGGAGGCAGAAGGAATGGCTCATGCAGAAAGAGCATGTCCTTTCCCAGTAGAAGATGAATATGGAGGCTGAGGAGTAGAAATATGATGTTGTTGCATGGCTACCTCCAAAGCCTCTAATCATTTCCAACAGCGAGAAACTAGATGACCTTCTTTGCCACAGAAACTGCAAAGTTCATCGGACTTCTTCTTAGTCTTGGAGGAAGACTCGCTAGACTTAGAAGAGTGCTCCTGTTTGGGATAGGACTTCAATTTCTAATCAGACTTAGGTGGTGGCTTGGAGGAACGTTCACTACCAGCTGAATCCTTCTTAGGCTTTGATTTCTACTTCTTGTTCTCTTTAGATGTCTGAGCAACCAATGCTTTCAGTTGTGATCCTGTGAGAGTGTCCCACTGAGATAGGTGATCCTGCTCACGAGTCAAGCGATCACATAATACATCAAAAGTAGGCATGGTGAAGCGTGCACCCAATGCATCCATAGTAGAATAAAATGTGGAAGCAAATATCTGATAGGGACCTCGAAGCTTAGAGAGAATCAGGTAGATACAATCTGGGTCTGTCTTATTCTTACCACAACTATGTAAGATAGATTTGGTGGTTTTGAACTTGTTCAGAAAGTCCTCAATGTGAGGAAAAGACTCAGGTAACAAGGAAGAGAGATCGACCTCAATATGTAATGCTCTGAGCTCATTGACAGTACCAAAGAGAGTTTCAAATTTGGACCACATAGCCTGAAGAGTGAGAAAACCATCAAGATGAAAAAGCAAGTTGTCTTAAACATGTAAGGAGATGACACCCATAGCCCCATCCATCTTATTCAGGTGTTAAAGAATCTCAAAAGGACGCTGCAACAATGGCTAGTCCACATCCAAACAGTACCACAACCCCTTTGATCTGAGAAGCCTCATCATATGAGCTTTCTAGAGGTGATAGTTCTAGGATGCAAGAAGCTCAACTGAAGAATCTACCATGGGCACCTGTACTTGAACCTGGACCTGCTCTTGATTTTTTTAATTAAGTGATCTTTCAGACTAGACAGAAGATGCAGAAGGGTTTTTTTTTGTTTGTTTTGAGTTTAGGTGTTCTAATTTTCTAAATTCAATTACAGAAAATATTAAAAAATAACACCCCCCGACAATATGTAAAACAAAAACCTAGTACAATTTGATAGCCAGAAAAGAAGACAAGAGCAAAGAAAATGCGACAGACACTATCTTGTGTATCTGGTGATTTTTCTGAAGAAAAAAAAACTCCAAATCTTAGAAGAACTCTCCAAGACCTTTCCAATGCCTATTCATTTTCCAAAAATGGAGTCCATTTTCCCAATTTATGGCTCCCAAAGTGCAGAAAAGACCACTGACTTGGACGGCAAAAAAAAGGTACCGAATGAAAAATCATCAAATCTCACCACCAGATCTGAGTAGCGCTTGAAAAGAGATTTCTGGCGCCTATTCATTTTTTAAAATCTGACTCTATTTTCCCAAGTTATGGAGAAAAAGAAAAAAAACCCTCTTGTAGGGCATAAAGAGGGTAAGAAAAAATAAATCTCGAAAAACGTACCTATAAGGGCCAAACTCAAAAAAAATTCCTAGAGCTAAATTTGTCCAAATTGGACAAATTTTATATGAAAATGAGGGTTTTTGGGTGTTCTGAGCTCAATGGTGATGTCCTTATGAGATCAAAATGCCTAGAAATAAAATTTAAAAAAAAAAAAAAAAAAAAAAAGATACCCCAAATCCAAACCAAAAACTCGGAAAAAGAACTGAAACCCTTGCCTCCAAAGAAAATCTTCTGAAAAGAAATCAGAAACAAGCAGTAGCAGATGATGGCTCTGATACCATGAAGAAGTTGAGAAAGTACAACTTCTGAGATCCCAAGAGCATCTGCAAGCAAAATACCTATCACAAGAGAAGATTGGAGATAGAACACAAAAAAGGCTCTAAAGAAAAGATTATCATTTCAGAAAGGGAATTGAAATAGAAAAGTTACAATACAATCCTTATGACAGGAGAATAGAAACCCTAAAGATGTGCAACCCTAAAGAAACTCTAAAGGGATAAAGAGTATTTAATAAATAGAATAATTATTAAATACCTACAATATTATAAGTTTAGTTTAAGCATAGAGTATAATAGACTAATAATTAAATAAATAATTATTAGCTAATACAAGATAACTCTAACGGAAAAGGTATGACTTCTTTAAAAAGGTGAAAATGAATGGGAAGGGAGTATTCAATTTTTAACCTATTACTTGCTTTTTTAATCCAATTTTCTTTTTGTGCTTAGATTGAGAAATTTTCTTGGAAGATTGTTTGCTTGGATTAGTTGTCTAGGAATTGGGTGAAGATTGTTGGCTTGGTTGGAATGTGAATCAACTTAAACAAAACTCTCTATGTTTTTACTCTGCATTGGATTGAAAGTAAGGGTTTCATTTCTACACATTTAAATTCAAATTTATTTATGTTTTTGTCATGCCAACTTAAGTGGATGCATATGGAATTTTATGGAGTAGGAAAAATTGTATTAGTAGAAATTTAATTGAGATTTTTCATTTTATGTCAAAATTAAGTAAATTTTTTTTTTTTTAAATTATGTGATTTCAAAAATGTGGTTTCTATTCTCTCGGCTTTATAAGGGTATTCTTAGAATTTTTAAAATTATGAATTTTGAATTTCAAGAGAAGTTTGAGTTTTTATTACTGTAATTTTAAAATTTTGCAAATTAATAAATGTTGCTGAAAATTAATTGGAATTATCAACTTACTTTTTTAATATTATTTTACAGAAATGAAATTGCTTCATGGAAAGGTGATTAAGAATCATATGGTCATGTGTACACTATAATTAGATCTCATTTTTTTGTGTCATGACCATATTGTGTATTTTAATTGTGCCCTAAGAGGCTAGGTCCTAATGGAGTGGACTCATGGTTGTTCATTTATAATGAAAATAATGTGAAGATAAATGGAATTACACATTATACACATAAAAATTTTAATCCTTAAGTTCATTTGTCATTTCCCTATAGGTACAATGTATGATCTTAAATGACATGGTATTGATTCTAGAGATTGATGATAGTTTCATTGAGAAATCCTATTGGATGGACATACTCATCAGCCTCTTTGTGAAGGTCTATAATTCTATGTGATGACACGACACTAGAGTATCTATGATACTTCCCTATTTGTGCATTATATTGTGAATCTAATGAGTGCATGTGAACCCATTTGTATATGATTGAGTTGTATATGTGGTTGTCAATATTAAGTGGGTATCCAATATATGTTATGTTATTTGTTTTGAGATAGTCATGTGTCGTACTTACGTATGTGTTGTGTATTGAATGCCTACCTATTGATTTTCCTTCTAATTCAAAAGGGTGGCCCTAAGGGTTCCACATGATTGATTGTTGTTGAACCACCAATGGGGCCCACAAATTCCTTGGAGTATCCTGGATAGCCTACAAGGATTTCATGACCTTGTAGATGTGATAAGTTACCTTTTTGTACTTTTATTGAATAATTTGTAATTTAGGAATTTGAGTACTTACATGTAAATTCATAATTATGATTAAGGACATTAATGTAATAGGTTATACACCTATTACACTATGGTGTGAGCCTTATAATTTATTTTAGCATTGTTCAACCTTGGAAGCAAATGTGTATGACAGGTGCAATGAAATTTTCATGTTCAAATATATTTAGGAAACATTCAATTCGAAAGCATGATTTATGATTCTTGTAGAAATAAACATGTAATAATTTTGGTAATGATTTACTTATTGATCTTACAAATGTGTTGCAATTTAAGGTTAAAATATTTACCAAAGTAGTTGTTTTCCTATGCTCTATCATTTTCTCTTACAAATGTGTTGCAATTTAAGGTGAAAATATTTACCAAAGTAGTTGTTTTCCTATGCTCTATCATTTTCTCTACATGTGTAGATTCACATGAGTGTTGGAAAAGTTAACATTCAATTTGGATAATTTAGGTAGGTAATAATAGAGGGTGTTCATTTAGTAGTATTCATCCATCTTTCTAAAATGGGCTTCTAATGTTTGACATGTTTTCAACCTTGGAGTTGGTTTTGTTCTTATTCCTATAGTTTGTTTACCCCCAACAACTATTAGTGTTGAGGTTGATTGCAACCCTCTCCCTGTTTCCTCTACCATCACTCTCAATGATATGATAAATCTTTTTGTTGTTGGTTATCAAAGATTTGTAAATATTGTACGTGTTGGTGCTACTCACCTTTTGAAGGAGAATTTTTTTCTAATCTCTTGTGTCAAATCATCCTCAATGATGGTTTGTAGCCAAGATGTCATGCAATGCGAGGTCTTTTATCAATGTAAGGGGTTCGATGTTCATATTTTACAACCTTTGGTCTTTTTTGCTTAACCTTAACAATTAGGTGTTATATTCTTAGAGGTCTATCATGACAAGTAAGATTTAGTCTTCCCTTATGCTATTCGTTTATTGATTGCTTAATTTTCCTCTTTTGAGGACACACACACACACACACACACACACACACATCTCTCTCTCTCTCTCTCTCTCTCTCTCTCTCTCTCTCTCTCTCTCTCTCTCTCTCTCTCTCTCTCTCTCTCTCTCTCTCTCTCTCTTTCTCTTTGTGTGTGTGTGTGTGTGGATGTGGGTGTATGTGTATGTGTATGTGTATGTGTATGTGTATGTGTATGTGTATGTGTATGTGTATGTGTAGATGTAGATGTATACATATATATGTATATATACATGTATATATGTATATATATGTATATGTATGTATGTATGTATATATGTATGTATACATTATATATGTGTGTGTGTGTGTCTGTATATATATGTATATATATATATATGGATATATATATATACATATATATACATATATATACACACACATATATATATACATATATGTATATATATGTGTATATATATGTATATATATATATATATATATATACATATATGTATATATATATATATGTGTATGTATATATATATATATGTATGTATATATATATATATACATATATGTATACATATATACATATATTTGATGTTGCATGCTAAGTTGTCATCTTAAGAAATCTCTCTCTCTCTCTCTCTCTCTCTCTCTCTCTCTCTCTCTCTCTCTCTCTCTCTCTCTCTCTCTCTCTCTCTCTCTCTCCATTAAGTCTTAGTCAACTTAGTTTAACCCTCTTACTAATCCTCTAACTGTACATCCAATGTGGGTTATAATTTCAAATATTCTACTCTAATTTTTGGAGGTTTCTTAATATGAGACCATAGGAAAATCTATATGTCACTTCTTGAAGGTCTACAATTCCACTTCCTATATGGAGCACTCTACTTTTTCTCACATTTGAGTGGATATTGAAATATTGAAGTTGCTTCATTGGGATGTGGTTTTGATGGTGTAGTGTCATAAATTGTAACCCCCTTACAATTTTAAACTCCTTTCTAGCCCCTTGCTTTAGTGTGTCTCCCCCTAAATCATTTTCAACCTATTTTGGCCTTATTTCATCCAAATTGTTGATATAACCTCATGCAATGACTTGATATAGTGTCCTGGGCATGTGCATTCCACATCTACCTATATTTCACCCCCTTTTGGATGGACTATGCCACTAGGTGCAATAGTCTTGGTGGGCTAGGGCAATCGGCAACCATAGTCCCTCCCAAAGGGGCCCAAATTCAAACTTGTAGGTGTGTTGATTTTCGCCATTTATGATTTGACCTTCGATAAATTGATATGACTGTTGGTTATAATTTTAAATATTCTATTCTAATTTTTTGAGGTTTCCTAATATGAGGCCATAGGAAAATCTATATGTCACTTCTTGAAGGTCTACAGTTCCACTTCCTATATGGAGCACTCTACTTTTATTCAAATTTGAGTGGATATTGAAATATTTAAGTTGTTTCATTGGGATGTGGTTTTGATGGTGTAGTTTCATAAATTGTATCCCCCTTAGAATTTCAAACTCATTTCTAGCCCCTTGCTTTAGTGTGTCTCCCCCTAAATCATTTTCAACCTATTTTGATCTTATTTCATCCAAATTGTCAATATAAGCTCATGCAATGACCTGATCTAGTGTCTTGGGCATGTACACTACACATCTACCTCTATTTCACCCCCTTTTGGATGGACTATGCGATTAGGTGCCATAGTCTTGGTGGGATAGGGCAATAGGCATCATAGTCCCTCCCAAAACGGCCCAAATTTGAACTTGTAGGTGTGTCGATTTTCACCATTTATGATTCGATCTTCGATAATTGATATGACTGTTGGAAGTTGGCCTAAAAGCGAAAATGCATTGAGAACCCTATATAAAGTCATCATCCCTAATTTATTTTCTCATAAATCAATTTCATTGTTAAGCATTCCTAATTCCTTTGAGAGAAGATTTGAGTACAAGGAGAATCAAGCTACAACAAGTTGTCTTCCACTATGTTTTTATGATGGATTTTGCTATGATTTATCATGTTATTGAATAAAAAATTGGAGTGCTTATCTAAAGCGCATTGCATCACCACTCAAAGGCATAATCATTTCATTTCAGATATAGCATCTACCCTTCCAATGGTAAGCTCTCTTGTCCTATCATCATTATTGTAGGATCAATTCTAACTCAATATTTGACATATTTAAACCCCTAGACAACCCACCACCAATTTATCTCTCTTTTGTGTGTAGGATTTAGCATTTGGTAGAGAAGGATAATATATCTATGAATTCCAAACTAAGACAAATAGATCTAGACTTTGAAGAAGTAGAAAGCACTAGTCACTGGTAACTATTGCCAGTGACTAACACTTTTTCGATAAAATTTTAAGGTGATAATTTGTATGACATCCTGATTTGGAATCTATTTACAATATATGCATCAGACATCTTTAGGTTAGTGGTGCATAGCCACATTGATTAACACTTTCGTGCTCAAATCATAAACATAGGTTGTCTTTAGATTTTGCATACATGTTCTTTGTTTACTGTTTATATTGATTATTGCCAATTTTACATCATTTAACCTAGTTCTTCCATTTTCTCATTCTATCCTATCCAATCTATCAAAGTCAAAGAATAAAAATCAATCATTGTGTCCAACTCTCCCAAGGGCTTGAAGTTGGGCCTATTTATTATTTTTTAATCTATGTTGATGCGAATGGGTTTGATTCATAGATTGCATGTTTAGACTAGTGAACCCCATTCTCATTCATTACATTTTAGTAAACTCAAGTCTTCTTACATTTGTATACCTTCTAATTTTTAGCTCTAGATCTAATTTCTACATCATTTTTTGTAGAAATTAATTACATACATTGGTTGAACATTGCTTTGGTTATACCATTGTTAATTAATATGGTATATGTTACTAAGAATCTTGTGTAATCATACAACACTTTATGGAGTTGTTATCTTCTTTTGCTAGTTCAATTTTAATTTTTATCCAAGATATTCATAATATTTCATTTTATGCATATGATGATTACTTAATTGTTCCTTCTATCCGTATCTAATCTTTTCCCTCTCCCAAAATTGGTCCCATCCATGAGGACATTTTGGTCCAAGAAGAGATTATTAATACTTCTAAAAATATCCCTCCTATGTATGAAGCTTTGAGGAATGATCTTGATCCCTCTCCTAAAATGTTCCTACCCCAAGAGGATAATTTGGTGCAAAAGGATGATATCATTTCTATTTTTCCTAATGATACATTTTCTTCTATTCACTTCAACAATCTACCTTCTAGAGATGAAGCATTGTGGAATCTTTCTTGTCCTTCTCCCAAAATTAAACCTATTCATTAGGATGTTTTGATGCAAGAGGAAGATATCACTAACAATGTTTCTAATTCTTTCTCCTAAAGATGAATATTTCGTGCATAAATATCTCAACCAAGTTCAAGTCAATACTATTCACATTCCTAGTCATGTGAAGCCTAAAATTATTGTACACCTTGCCACTCGACCTCAAAACAAACCTATGTTTTTTTTCTAAATGGTACTAAACAACTCGATTATCATGCAATAGCTCTATAGTGTCAAAGTACACCCCATACAATTCCACACTAGATAAACGCATTTACTTTAAGTTGATTGGAGAATTCCTTCACCTCCTTGTCCTTTTGTCGACTTGGCTTGCCCCATCATCTTTCCTTTTGTCCTTTTCTCAACTTTGTTGACTATTTGACTCACTGACTCCTACGCACCATGAATATGTCTATGCATCATGATAGCATCCCTCAAAATCTGCAATTTGAAGGTGGTTGTTAAAGTGTTATGCCTTCAATTGGCAAATTTTGTAATGCCTCTTTTCGTAGCCACCAATGTTTGTTTTTCTCTCATCTTGTTTATCTTGGCTTTGGAACTTCATTTTTTCTCTCTATTGACTCTATTTGATCTATTCAAGCTCTCTCTAGCATTGGAATCACTCTCTCCTTCAATCCACAACATGCATATCAAGCATCTAGGATCTCTCACATTTTGGACATCATTTTCATGCTTTGAGGAGGCCCTTGTGCTTCTTCTTCTTCTTCATTCGGCAAGCTCTTCACTATGGGTGTGAAAGGGGAGTTCTCTTCTTGTTTTATCCCCATTAGCATATTTGGTTATTGCATTTATTCTAAATTTTGTCTGTTGGTTTATCTATCAATCTATCCTTGATGTTTGAGGAGGTGGAAGCACCAAAATAAGGGTTTGAATGTGATAGACCTCTAAAACACAACCCCAACATTTTTTTTATGTCATGTGTGTAGGTTACATCAAACAAGAGTCATTTTGTTGGAAGATTCAATTCTTAGACCCATTGTGAGAGTATTTATTTCCTTTATTTCACTCTTCTATTTAAGCATTTATAGTTGTTTTTGCTTCCTATCATATATTTATCTAGTTTGAATTCATCTAGAACATATATCCAGTGACTCTACATTTTCTATATAAAACTCTATACTCTATCCATACAAGATGCCAACGCGCCACACTGTCATCCACAACTCCTGTGTGCATCCTCAGACAGAGAGTTAACAAAGGTCATTAGAAGATTTTTGTGACCCATCCCATGTTATCTTCAGGGTACCTGACAACCTTAGGATTTGTACTCATCCTAAGTGGAGAGGTTGATTAGTGAGTCCTTGAGAGGTTGTTATTCGCCTATCAAAGTGGTTCAATTTTCCACCTCTATATTTTGGTGAACCTGACATGAATGTTTTTCTTATGTACTTATAGTTGGTTTTAAATGCTTAAACATCTTCTTTAACTATTATTTCATTAGCATTTGTCAAAGTTTAATTTTGCATCATAAAACCTTGAGTTGAGTGGTGACCCATTTGTTAACATGGTCACCATCACACCGATCTCATCTCCTAGATAGAGGACAAGAAACAATGATATATCCTTCACACCTTTGGATACTTTTTATAGTGGGGAGCCTACTCTGTTATATATCTCAGCTAACATAAAAGGTCAAACTATCACAAGTGTGATGGTTGACCCCACATGTTGATTACATGTAATTACAGAGGAAGCTCTATTAATTAATAGATTACATAGGTTGAGATATGATGAGTGTTGTGCCTTTGTTTGCACACATAACAAGTTGTTTTTTCCTCATTTGGGTAACACCACTTTTACAGCCCTTGTGGGACCCAAAGCAATGTCAAGTACGTTTGTTGTCATTCCCAAACAGACTTGTTCTAGGGTTAAATTGGGTATTCCTTGGTTGATCACCATGGAAGCAGTCCCTGTTGGCAATTGACACTCATTGGATTCATATGTTGTCATTGATGGAAACATGGCAACATGGTAACTTGGCAACAAGATTCATAAGGAAGCATACATCGGCATACACTGGCATACAGCGACATTGGAGTATCCAGGGTTACACCGGCACCGACACCGGCATACAACACTTCAGTGAAGTCGAAATCAGGCTTGGACCCGAAGGAAGTTTTATTTGTAAAATCATTTTGTAATTATTGTATAAGACCGACATTGTATATCTTTTGTAATGCATTGTAATCCGGCATAAGGCATATTGTTTGTGAAGGGTATATAGGTCAGTTTGTTAAGGTCATTATAAATTCATATGAGATAGATTGTAATAAGGATATAGGAGACTGTATAATGCGAAGCATATGTATGTAGATCATTTCTATGTGAATGTCATATCATACAATGATATGTAGATAGCTTGGAAAGAATTCTTGGAGGAAAGGAGATACCGATAGAAGTGTTTAGGATTTATGAACCGGTACAGAGCATAACTATAACCGAGACTCTTTTTGGCATAGCAGATGCATTTTGTGAGTTCATTATTACTATTTTATTTCAGTAGAAGCTTGTAGTCAGTGAGACTCTTTTTGTGATGAGCAGTGTGCCTTCCTGCATGTGCAAGCCCCCATTTTAAGTAATATCCTTTCATATGGCCAGTGAACTGATATTGTGGGTCAAAAATCCCATCATTGTTTTTCCTCTTTGAGGTTTTCCATGTATAAATTATGTGTTATGGTGTTCATTTATGTGAATGGTTTATTTGTTTCAAGTTATATGTTTCTTCATTTACCGATTTATATGTGTATGTTATAAAAGGGTAAAATCACATCTTAACAGTTGAACACTGATTCCCGCCCCCCCTCTCAGTGTTCTTGGATCCCAACAATTGGTATTAGAGCCTAGTTCCTCAGAAGAAGTTTAACAGCTCGAGGAAGATCCTGAAACTGGAATCACTGAGCATGACTATGGAGAAGCAACTTGAGATGGCTCTTGAGGATTATGATGTTGAAAGGATGAAGAATTTAAAATTGCAAGATGAATTGAATTCTGCTAATGAATTCATTCTTGTCCTGCAAGAAAGGTTATCATCAGCTCAAGCTAAGAGAAAAGAACTTTTGCAAAACCAGGATGATGAAAAGAAAAATGCACTTAAGGAACAATGTCAGAAACTAAGTCAAGGAAACATGCTCATGAAGAATGAAATGCAAGACCTGACTATGAGGTTATCAAAAGATATTCAGGATAGAAAGAAAAAGGAATAAAATCTTGTTATATCTCTGAAGAACAAATTTGATGAATGTGGCAGATTGACTCATGAGAATAATCTGTTGAGAATTGATTTGGCACACTCCCGGAACAATGAACAAGAGCTTGAAAGACAAATAACTACTCTAAGAGATGATCTGACTACCGCAAGTGAGTATAAAGAAAAATTCAGGATTAGTGTTGCATAGTTGGATGACTTATTGAAAAGACAAAGGCAAAATGATGATTCTAGAGGACTTGGATTTGTACAAGATGAAAGCTCTGGTACTGCAAATGAAGATCAGATAACCGATATGCAGAACTCATCAGACTAGAGGAACTGGTAAGGAAATCTAATTCTTATATATTCAATGGTAGATGCTTTATTTATAATAAATTTGGACATATGGATAAACAATGTAGAAATAGAGCAAATCAAAACTATAATTATGTTCCCGGTCAATGCACAAATTGCAAGAAATATGGTCATAGATCAAAAGATTGCAGACTGAATGTCAAATGTCATGCATGTGGAAAGTTTGGTCATTTGGCTAGTCAATGTAGGTCAAGGAATGACATCGGATATGTTAAAGCAATTCAAAAGAACAATGTTACACGTTATGCATGCAAAAAAATAGGTCACATTGCTAAGTACTATAGAAGCAAGACTCAACCGGTTAGTAATGATAAAGAAAATGAGAAAGGAAAGTAGAAGGTAGATGAAATACAACAAGATCACACCAAGAGATGGGTTAGAAAGTCTGAAGAACCAAGTGGAGATGGATCTACACCGGTAACTCCACTGGTAGAACAGAGCATTCATGCACCGACAGGAAATTCCATCGGCAACTGAGGCATGCGCCTTAGGGGTTGGCAAATCTATTAAAAATATTGCCTATTCCCCAGAGGAAATCTCGAAGAGATCTAGAGAGTTGGTTTACTCGACACAAGACTATGAAAATGGATCCAGAAGGGTACATCGCGAAGCATTTATGACTGTGAAGGATTAGGGTTTACTTTCTAATAAAAGGAGAAAGTGAATTCATTTTCACTCACCCTACATTCAAGCAATCCAAAGAGAAGAAAAAGCAAATCTCAAGCGATTAAGAGTGAGCAAAGGCATTCTGAGAGGATTTCCAGCAATCATCAGAGAAGCAATCAAATCTTCACACTAGCGATCATTTTCAGGTATTTCTTCGAAATGGCATCTGAATCTGATAACTCAATGATGAACCACGAGTATCAAATCAGTACTGAGAGTGGGGGGTGAATCAGTACAAACACAAATATAGTCCAAAACCAGTTTGACAGCAAATACCCCAAATGACTGACAAACAGGGATACCGGTAAAACAAAGTGCAACCGATAACATCCAGTACAGCTCAATCAATCATGAACCGGTCACTCAATAAGCCACCCTCTTAGCTCAATACTACAGTATCATTATATTCTCATGCATAAACAGGTAAAATTAACCATCAGATCTTCACAACAGTGAGTTCAATATGTTTTATAGACATACATAAAACATAGAACCTTCATATGCTTAACGGGTAAAACAAAGCATCACAAGACAAAAGCATTTCACATGACACACATATTTTTCACGTGGAAACCCAACTGGGAAAAACCACGGTGGGGATGAATACCCACAAGCTACTTTTTGAACTCTTTAGAAGTCTGCTATGTTAGGAGCCTTGTCTGGTTAAAGACATTACAATAGGTTCTGCTAGGAATCGATCCTGTTAAGGATCACCCGATTAAGGGTTAAACCCAGTAGGGTCACCTTGTTAGAGGATTTCAAGAATTCAATAGCTTAGAGGATCTCCTAAGCTCTATAGCTTCTCAGAACTCATTAGCCTTGAGTTACCCGGTTAAGGGATTTGAATCAAGCCTGTTAGGACCACCTGATTTAAGGGATTTTGAATCAAGCTAGTTAAGGCTACCCTGTTAGGGGATTTTACAATTGTTGAAGTGGTTAGAGATCAATAGGAATTACAATGATCTTTTAACAACACTTAATGATAATGCAGATCCGTTTAGGCTCCTCTTTTCCTTCTGCACATTCACTTTGCAGGTATCTCTTCTCTCCTTTGGTCTGGCAAGAATTACATATCACTTCCCTTAGATACACACTCACAACTCTTTCCAACAACCTCAGAAAGAAACACAACATTGAGCTTATAGGAAACATATAGGTCGGTAGCAAAAACCCTAAACCCTAAACCTATTAGGTTAAGCAATTCAACTAGTTTGATTCTAACCATTGAATCATACTACATTAAATGCAACAATCTTGAATCGATCTCAAGACATTCTCCATCATCCATTATCCACCGATTTCATGGCGGCTGATAACCCAACACGCGTTATCACTGTTTGATAGACTTCGCACATTCCTGAGGTAGATAGGAATAGTCATCTTCATGCAAGATCCTTCACGCACACAGAGCTTATGTGGCAACACGATCTGTCCTCCATCATACTGCTAACTCATCACACAAAGATCACCGATTGAGTCATCCATACTTGAGGTACTCCAATCGGAAATCCTAAAGTGGAAGCTACCTACCAACCGGTAGTCATACAATGCTTCCATGTGTCGGTTCCCATAACTACATGCCGGTTCACCTTGAACAAATATGCCGCTTCACTTTGGCATATAAACCGGTTCATACAAATGTCAGTTCCTCTCTCTCTTCACTTATCCCATGTGTCGGTTCACACTATGTCTCATATTGACATCAATGACAACATACAATATCATTATGTCTTCATGCCGGTTCACATAATGCCAACAATCTCCCCTTTGGCATTGATGGCAATATACAAAAGATATCTTCTCTACTTCACATCTTCTCCCCATTTGTTGTAGATATCTTTTCGCTTCACTCCTTCTCCCCCTTTGACAACAATGCCAAAGTGGAGGTACAATCATCTCTGTTTCATCATGCTGCTCCCCCTGAGGAGTAGCATCCTTCAACACACCAATCAACCAAAAATTTGTCTTTCTAGTACCTGACTGATGTGGAACAATCACTTTTAGTTCACCTCCTGAAGGGGCAATACCCCTAATTAACCTCTCAAATGCACAAATGTTGTCTTTGGGAGAGGCTTGGTGAATATGTCTGCTAACTGCTCCTTACTGGACACATGCTCCAGTACAATCTCTTTATTTTGAACCTTTTCCCTCAAGAAATGATACTTAAGCTCAAAATGCTTGGTTCTAGAATGTAAAACCGGATTCTTTGATATATTGATAGCACTTGTGTTATCACAGAATATACTTACCGGTTCAGATACAGGGATCTTGAAGCCTTCCAGTACATGCTTCATCCAGATTGTCTGAGTGCAGTTCATGAAAGCTGCAACATACTCCACTTCCATTGTAGACTGAGAGATACAACTCTGCTTTTTACTCATCCATGAGACCATTCTACCACCGAGAAAGAATGCACCACCGGTTGTGCTTTTCTGGTCATCCACATTACCTGCCCAATTAGCATCTGTGAACACTTTCAGATTGAAATTATTGTTGTATGGGTACCACAATCCATAGTCAATTGTTCCCTTCAAATACCTAAGAATCCGCTTGACTGCAATCAAGTGAGATTCTCTTGGACTCTTTTGGAATCTTGCAGTAATGCCAACTGCATGCGCAATATCTGGTCTACTATGCACTACATAATGCAACTTACCAATCATTGATCGGTATTCCTTCTCATCAACCAGTGCGAAATCATCCTCTTTTGTCAATTTGCAACCAGTCACCATCGGTGTAACAACCGGTTTGCTATCTTCCATGCCAAAAGTCTTCAACACCTCTTTGACATATTTGGACTGAGTGATGAAGATTCCATCTTCCATCCGCTGGATCTACAGTCCAATGAAGAACTTAATCTCCCCTATGAGTGACATCTCAAACTCTTTCTTCATCTCATCAGCAAACTCATGACTCATCTTGTCATCTCCACCAAAGATGATGTCATCAACAAAAACTTCACAGATCAGGATCTGATCTCCTTCAGACTTCAAGTAGATATTGCTATCTTCACAAGATGGGAATATAGTCGCTCATACCATGCCCTAGGTTCTTGCTTTAGACCATATAATGCTTTATGTAGCCTACATACCATGTCACTATCTTCAGATAGGGCAAACCCATCTGGTTGCTCAATATACACCTCCTCTTCAAGTACACCATTTAGGAATGCAGATTTTACATCCATTTGATATACCTTGAACCTCTTAAAAGCTGCATATGCAAGAAGCATACGAACTCCTTCCAATCTGGCTACAGGAGAAAAGGTTTCCCCATAGTCTTCTCCTTCTTCTTGAGCATTTCCTTTGCATACCAATCTGGCTTTATTCCTAATCATTGTGCCATCCTCATTCAACTTATTTCTGAACACCCATTTGGTGCCAATGACATTTTTATGCTCTGGTCTGGGTACCAAGGACCATGTACCATTTTTCTCTATCTGGTCAAGTTCTTCTTACATTGCCTTGATCCAATCTTCATCTTTATGAGCCTCTTTGAATGACTTAGGCTCAAATTCAGAGATCATACATGAGTTTTCTCTGATCTTTCTTCTAGTAAGGATTCCTGCATCCTTATCACCTATGATCTGCTTGGGATCATGATTCAACTTGACATACCAAGGAATGGTCTTAACTGGTTCTTCTTGCTTTTCTTCTTCATCCTCATCTTCATCAGTATCAGCATTCACCGGTTCAGGAACACTGTTACTGGTACTCAGTTGACTGACAACTGGTTCCTAGAAGTTTGCAACCGGTTCATTT
Organism: Cryptomeria japonica; assembly: GCF_030272615.1. NCBI lineage: Eukaryota > Viridiplantae > Streptophyta > Pinopsida > Cupressales > Cupressaceae > Cryptomeria > Cryptomeria japonica. The sequence continues at coordinate 564,320,330 of NC_081410.1, read as the reverse complement.
ATAGCTTGCTCACTATCGGTTTCCTTAGTCTTCTCAGAGGATTCATCAACTCTTACATTGATGCTTTTGATAATTCTCTGAGTCCTATTGTTGTAGCACTTGAAAGCTTTACTCTTGGTGGAATATCCTAGAAATATTCCCTCATCACATTTAGCTTCAAATTTGCCTTGATGTTTACTCCTCTTGATGTAACATTTGCTACCAAATACCTTAAAGTAGTTAACCATAGGTGTCTTACCAGTCCAATACTCATAAGGAGTTTTGTCCTTACCCTTTTTGATGAGTACCCGGTTCATAGTGTAAACTGCAGTGCTCACCGCTTCTCTCCAAAAGGTGTGAGCTACCTTTCCTTGAATCAACATGGTTCTAGCTGCTTCAACCACCATCTGGTTATTCCTCTCTACTAGGCCATTCTGTTATGGAGTCCGAGGGGCAAACAGTTGTCTCTTGATGCCATATTCTTCATAATACTTGTTGAATTCATCGGAAGTGAATTCCCCTCCTTGATCAGTTCTAAGACACTTGATCCTTTTGCCGCTTTCCTTCTCCACTAAGGCTCTAAAAGCTTTGAATTTCACAAAGGCTTCAGACTTGTCTTTCAAGAATGTGACCCACATCATTCTTGAGCAGTCATCAGTGAGAATCATGAAGTACCTATCACCCTGCACACTTCTAGTTTTCATAGGACCACATAAATCAGTATGCACAAGATCAAGCAAGTTGTCAGCAGTGAAAGATTTACCTTTAAAGGTTGAGGAAGACATTTTCCCCAGTTGGCACTCTCTGCATAAGGTATTGTCTGGTTTGCTCAACACCAGCAACCCTCTAACTACCTTGATCTTACTAGCCTTTACAATGTTATCAAAGTTTACATGGCAGAGTCTCCTATGCCATATCCAGCTATCATCAAGCTTAGCCATAAGACATGTACTTATATTTGCATTCAGATGAAATAAGTTACCTTTAGTCTGCATGTCGGTGGCCACCAATTTACCATCTTTTCCCTTGATTTTGCAAGCTCCATTCTTGAATTTCAGAGTGAGGCCACTGTCATTTAGCTAGGCAACACTTAGAAGGTTGTGTCTGAGACCATCAACCCAGTACACATTGTTAGCACTACTCTTTCCATTCAAAGAGATGGACCCTCTGCCTTTGACCATGCATGGTGCATCATTGCCAAAGTGAACCACACCACCATCATACTCCTCTAAGGATAGAAACTTGCTTCGGTCACCAGTCATATGGTGAGAACAGCCATTGTCAATGATCCATTCATTGGAATTATCAAACCGGGAGACAAGAGCCTTCTTGTCTGCCACATCTTCCTTTACAGCAACAAACACAATGTCTTCATTCTCTTCATCTTCTGATTCCTCATCTGTGACACCTTCATCAACTACCACAAAATAGTTTCTTCGATTTCCTCCTTTGAATTTCTTGAACCTTTCCGGTTTATCCTTGTTGTCACTATTGGGACAGTTCATAGCAATATGTCCTATCTGATTACATGAGAAACATTTGAAAGGGAGCTTACCTTTGTATTTACCAGTTCCTTTTGGAAATCTCCTAGCAAGAAGAGCTTCAAATTCCATCAGAAACTCTTCATCCTTCATTTCTTTGTTCTGATTAGGTTCCCCACTAGTGCTAGCCTCTTTTCCTTGTTTGGATGGTATAGCAGAGGCTTTAAAAGCTAATTATGTCTTTTGAACATTGCCATCAAAACTATTTAGTTCATAGGCTATCAACTTGGCTATGATGGAGTCCAAGGATACCTTAACTTGTCTATTGATCTCAGCTCCTGAATAGCAGTGACCCTTATTGCATAGACCAGCAACAGGGATCTCAGGACTTTACTTACCATAGTGGAATCTCCTATTTTGCCACCTACACTCTTTATTTCTCCAACAACTATTTTGAGTCTTATTCCATACTGTTGAATGGTCTCTCCTTCAACCATTCGCATGTCTTCAAACTTCCCTCTCAGGCTTTCTTCCTTAGCCTGTTTTACATGCTCATCACCACCATATATATTTTCAAGAGCATCCCATACCTCTTTGGGATTTGCCTTGTCCTGAACATCAATAAACTCAATGTCAGATAGACTACTAATGAGGGCTTCCATGACTTGCCCATTTTCTTGTATCTCTCTCTTTTGGTCATCGGTGAGAGTACCGGTAGGAACAATATATACATTTTCAACATAACTCCAGTGTTGAACACCCATGCTTTTGATGAATATCTTCATCCTATCTTTCCATATACCAAAATTTTCCCTGTTAAACTTTGGACCTTCCCTCTTCATCATTTGACTAGGATCTTTTCCTCAAGTAGTTAAGCTTACACCACAGAGGACTTGGAGTGCTCTGATACCAATTGATAACTCAATGATGAACCACGAGTATCAAACCAGTACTGAGAGGGGGGGGTGAATCAGTACAAACACAAATACAGTCCAAAACCAATTTGACAGCAAATACCCCAAATGACTGACAAACAGGGATACCGGTAAAACAGAGTGCAACCAGTAACATCCAATACAGCTCAATCAGTCATGAACCGGTCACTCAATAAGCTACCCTCTTAGCTCAATACTACAGTATCATTATATTCTCATGCATAAACAAGTAAACTTAACCATCAGATCTTCACAACAGTGAGTTCAATATGTTTTATAGACAGGCATAAAACATAGAACCTTCATATGCTTAACAGGTAAAACAAAGCATCACAAGACAAAAGCATTCCACATGACACACATATTTTTCACGTGGAAACCCAACTAGGAAAAACCACGATGGGGATGAATACCCACAAGATGCTTTTTGAACTCTTTAGAAGTCTGCTCTGTTAGGAGCCTTGTCCGGTTAAAGACATTACAATAGGTTCTGCTAGGAACCGATCTTGTTGGGGATCACCCGGTTAAGGGTTAAACCCAGTAGGGTCACCTTGTTAGAGGATTTCAAGAACTCAATAGCTTAAAGGATCTCCTAAGCTCTATAGCTTCTTAGAACTCATTAGCCTTGAGTTACCCGGTTAAGGGATTTGAATCAAGCCTGTTAGGACCACCAGATTTAAGGGATTTTGAATCAAGCCAGTTAAGGCTACCTTGTTAGGGGATTTTACAACTATTGAAGTGGTTAGAGATCAACAGGAATTAAAATGATCTGTTAACAGCACTCAATGCTAATGCAGATCCGTTTAGGCTCCTCTTTTCCTTCTGCACATTCACTTTGCAGGTATCTCTTCTCTCCTTTGGTCTGGCAAGAATTACGTATCACTTCCCTTGGATACAAACTCACAACTTTTGCCAACAACCTCAAAAAGAAACACAACATCGACCTTGTAGGAAACATATAGGTCAGTAGCAAAAACCCTAAACCCTAAACCTGTTAGGTCAAGCAATTCAAATGGTTCGTTCTTGACTGTTGAATCATATTGCATTAAATGCAACAATCTTGAATCGATCTCAAGACATTCTCCATCATCCATTATCCACCGATTTCATGACGGCTGATAACCCATCACGCGTTATCACCATTTGATAGACTTTGCACATTCTCGAGGTAGATAGGAATAGTCATCTTCATGCAAGATCCTTCACGCACACAGAGCTTACGTGGCAACACGATCTGTACTCCATCATACTGCTAACTCATCACACAAAGATCACTAATTGAGTCACCCAAACTTGAGGTACTCCAACCGGAAATCCTGAAGTGGAAGCTACCTAGCAACCGGTAGTCATACAATGCTTCCATGTGTTGGTTCCCATAACTACATGCTGGTTCACCTTGAACAAATATGCCGCTTCAGTTTGGCATATAAACCGGTTCATACAAATGCCGGTTCCTCTCTCTCTTCACTTATCACATGTGTCGGTTCACACTATGTCTCATATTGACATCAATGACAACATACAATATCATTATGTCTTCATGTCAGTTCACATAATGCCAACAGAATCATCTGCTCCTACTTTCATTGCAAATCCCACCATTGTTGAAGTTAAGGATAGGCTGAGACCCATTTTCAAGGAAGTTCCCTAGATAGCTAAGAAAGAAGACTCTGCGGGCACATTCTCTAAGGTTGTTGACAGCGTGATGTATGTTGAAGATATAAGGGCATATATTCACTACACCTTGGAGGATCTAGGTACAAAAGAGATAAAGGGCATGTATCAATCTGTGATACTGGGAGACTCCGAAATAATCAAGTCAGAATATAAGATCATCAAGGATATAGGGTTAACTGGTATCCTATACATACTAGAATTCAAAGATGAGGTGATCAGATATGTTCTGAGCAGGGTTCACAATGAGTTCATCTAGCTGGATCAGCCCCACATGATCACAAAGGAAGCAATTCAAGCAGTCACTGACTTGCCCAAAGTCAGACAAGAACCTGGCAAGAAGATTTCCACCATTGTGGTTGAGAAGTTCACCGACACAGCCCATGATGGAAGATCTATGAGGGTCAACACAATCAAGGACATAGATGTGAGATTTTCCAGCATGATAATCAGCTATAAGGTAACTCAGTTAAGTCGGTTGAACTCTATTGCTAGTTCCTGCATCCATGTTGCTTGTCATATGTTAAAGAATAATGAGAAGTATGACTTATGTGAATGGCTGAGAAGTGAACTAATGTTGAATCTTGGAAAGATTAAGAGTGTTAAGAAAGGAACTTTTAGGTTTGGAAATCGCATTGTTTGTTTAATGCTTTACTTCATGAATGAGATACCCGATCTAGGGAAGAAGCATTGGGCTCATGACATACCGGTAGGTATTGAAATCAAGGAATCTATCATTGGTCTTGTCACCGGCAGGGATGAAAATCTTTGGGTCTATTTCAAAACATTTCAGGAAAATATGAGATAGAGGGAAAGAATATCAAAGCACATTGTGGAGAAGTACTCCACTGATATCTATTTTATGGTGAATACTGATGAAACTCTTATGGACGCAGTAGAACCTAGGACCATATGGATCACTGAGCTTGGATATGAAGTGGATGATAGCATTTTTAAACTCTATGCAAAAATGTTGCTTGAAGCTCCATTGGATGATAAGACAGAACACTTTGGTACTGCTGAGGAAAAGGTTCTTGAAGTCAAAATTGGATTTGACAAGAAAAGAAGAGAGAAGAAAATAGATAAGATGTCTGCATTTTTACAAGATGTAATCCATATGATAGACACTCAACTGGGTTCTGGATCCAAATCGGCAAAAGAACCAACAATGGTTAGTGCTCCTAAGTTAAAGAGGCCTGAAACTTTCATTTCTTTTGTCACTTCTGACTCTGATCCAAAGGATAATGAACCTCTAGCATTCAGAAGGAAACAAAGAAAGAAAACTGACCAACCTCTGGTAAAGGAGAAGAAGGTGGAGCCAAGGACAAATCTTGTGAGAAAAGTAACAAAACCTACTACACCCCCACCTCCGACAAGGAAACCTATTCAGAATAGGAAACTAGTCACATCCACTCTGGCAACCCATGTCAAGAAGAAGAAGAGTGATGATGCTACTAAATATGGTAAGGCTAGAATGACCTGTGCTGAATTGATTGATGAAATAACCAAGGATGGAATTTTGAAGAATGTATCCATTTATTATGAAGATTTAGAGGATAATGAGCAGAATAAGATTGAAGAGGCATTTTTGTTACACATAGATATATATATATAAGAAAGCCTTAGTAAAATTTTTGAAGGAAATTCCTCTATCACTGTACAATAAATTAGATGCTAGAAGACTTGATGCAATCAAAAGAGATAGAGAAATTAAGGAAGTAGAACTTTTGGGTATGTGTGGTTCAATAAACAATGAGGAAATGAAATGATGCATTGATGTTGCAAACATAACAATTTTTAGTAGCAAATCCTAACAAATAAGCCTAATGATGGGCAGGGTAAATGAGGTAGTAAATGAGACCAAAGATGGTTGGACCAAATTCTTCCAAAAGAATCTTGATTTTCTCACCTCCCAAGAAGAATTTGTAAAAGCAACAACTTCCACCATCCTGGACAGATCTAAAGGGAAAGGTATTTTGGATAGTTCAACTCCAATTTTAAATAAACTGGTAATAACTATAAGTATACAGATGCCACCGACAATAAAGGAGAGTGTACAGTCAATACCGGCAAAAACAACTTTTGAACAAGGCAATGTATAGGGTACTGACAATATTGTGGATAATACTCCATCGGCACTAATTGACACTGCACCAAGTGGTGAAGCCACTGGTGCTAAGGAGGATAAGGTAAAGGGAATTGCGACTATACCGGTAGTTAATATTGATTCCCCAGCAAAGGTTTTGGAAATTGACACTTCTCAAGTTGAGAAGAAATCAATCACTGAGATGAGTCCCACTGAGTTAATGATGATGGCCATTGTTGGTCCTCACAACTGGAATGACAACTAGGTAATAAAACACAATTCAAATATTGAATATCCTTGAATAGCTAACTTTCCTATGGCAAAGGCTCATTTATTTATCAACCAAGAACATAAACTTGAAATGGGTTAGCATTGTATGTGCACCAAGTTCATATCGCAACCATTCTATATTACTGCAGGAAAAGAAATTCTTCTAAAGAAAACATGTGAAATCTCAATGAACTAATACTTAATCTTACAACTAGAAATTACTTTAAACAACTACTGTTAAATGATAAAGTTCTAGCAAGCAACAGGAACTACTCTATTGTTGTGGTTGTAGGAACAAACACAGGAACTGTTTCCAATGGCTACAGGAACAAACAATTGCAGAAACAACTATTGCAAAAGTATGAAAACTAACTGGAACATACAAAGCATTAATCACCAAGTGGGCCCGCTTGAGTGGGTATCTCCAGAACTTCAGATTACAATTGTTTAAGCACTCAAAATCATATCGATCTCTTTATTTCATCTTGACTGTGAAAAATACATAAAATACCAGAAGACTGTGTATTACAAATATTATGGTTGTTCTCTACTATCCCCGAGAGGAGAGAGATCCCTTTATTTATAAGAAAATTTATAACAAACTTCTAACTGATCGACCACATTCCTACGAAATAGGTGAACATGATTTATTAACAAGAGAAGAAGAAGAAGTCAACGCAGGTAAACAGAACAACATATGTCCTGCAGTTGAGAAAATATAGCATGACTTGCTTCCTGGATCTAAGCTCCACTAAGAACAATTATAAATATTTTCATAAATGAGTTTGTTGAAGAACCATTCAAGTGGTTTTGATCATTACTGCATTTCTCTGACTGGGTCTGCATTGCGGTTATATACTTGATGCTCCTCTAAACTGCCATTTAGTCTTTACTTCCTTTGTTGACCCTGCATCATGATATTAATGTGCACAACAAACATGTGCATATACTAATGCTAACATGATAAAATGTAAACCATATTTTAAATTGATTTTATATATTTGCATAGATAATCATTTAAAACCATTATATGACATCCTTAGGTATAAGTCAAACCAGTTTCAAAAACACTTAAAAGATATCAACTTAGGAGAGTATTATAATCGAAATATCATCTAATCACAAGACCTAGGGAGGAGTATTATATCAAAAATCTATCAAAATAGAGCCATTATTTAGGCTCATCATCTCCCCCTAACCTAACTTCTTGTTGATCCTCCAGCAATAAGAAAATTTTGGATTCTAGAATTGATTCGGAAATTGCTTGGAGTAACTTGTCCAAAACCGCCTGCAGATAAGCTCCAATAGAATCCTTTCATTTTCTCCAAACTCTTCCACCTAGTACATTTTGCTGCTTCACTGTATGGTGGGTCACTATCCCTGCATCCCATCAGTGACCATAGGAGGATTGGAGGCTGAAAATTGAGAGGCAGCCAATATCGTCCATTTGTTCTTTCCAAATGCATATACTTGGGTGCTCTGTTTAAGGTTGCATGGTAGTTTTGCATAGAGTGTGGCTCAGATTGCCTTAACTCATCTAGCAGGCTATTCCAGTGTTGGACTATATGTCCTATTGCTACTTACCCTTCCCTTGGAGCCATTTGTTTGTATTCCTTATACACTTCTTCCCTTAAGGGTAGGATATCCTTTGCATAATCTGGCTCATATACAATCTTTTGCCAATCAAAATAAAGTCACCTAGGTTCCCTTGATTCAGCCCTTAAGGGCAGTGAAAGCTCAAGTTCTTCCTTGTTATGCACCTGAAACTGCTCTCCCCTTGATATTTCATTTTGCATCCATGACATAAGAGCTCTCAATTGGATATCTCCAATGTAGAGGAGAGGCTTCCAATCGACATCATTAGGAACAAAATAGTTATGTACATAAAGTTCACAAAGTAGATTTTTAATTGTTTTAGGAGATGTTTGATAAGCACTGTAGAATTCCTCCAGTGTCTGCAATGACGGACTTAAATCCCTAACAATTTTCATCATCTCGAAATTGATATGTTGTTCTCTTAAATACAGATAGTAAACATGAGGAGGAGCTTGGCATTGCATTAGTTGCGGTACCATGGTGGCTACTGTTTCCACCTTAGCTTTAAGCTGAGCAATTTCCTCGTCCTTTTGTTCAATAATTTTCTTCTACTAGTTGATTATCATTTGCATTTTTACCTTTTCCAATTCCCATTCCTCATAGAGAGCAAGTCCCACCGCATGACTAGTAAGGGAAGTAGGTGGCCTATGAATAGGTGGCCTAGGTTTCTTTTTTTCAACTTTGCTCCCTTCTTCAATAACCTGTTCTACAGCAGATGCTAAGTTGTCCAGCCTTTCAAAACCTACTTCTTTCTGAGGTTGCTCAATATTCTGGAGTTCCCCCCTTCTTGCAACTGTAGTTCCTGTTCTTCCTCCATATTTTGTAGTTCTTCCTCCTTTTCTTGTTCCCTTTAGGGTTCATTAGGTGGGGAAGGAGGGATATCATTGTGAAGTGGATTGTGTTGTTCTTGTTCTAGGGAGTCAATCAGGATGGTAACATTTGGCTCCATTGATTGGTCTTGGTTTTTAATCTTTTTATGGAGCCCACCACTGCTTCTCCGAGATTTCCCTTTTTCAGCTGCAGGACTACCTCCTGTAGCCAACTCCTCAACCACTTCAATGTTTATTGGAGAAACTGGTTTTACAACTTTCCTTTTCTTGGCCGCTGGAGAGGGTAAATTCTCACTTTTACCTTTCTCTTCCTTATGTTCTATGTCAACCTGTTTTTCTTTGGCCTTTTCCTTTCATGTGGCAGCCCTAGTTTTTCTTAGACTTTGAGAAGGAATCCCTGTTGTAGCTTCTTCTTGTAGGGGTTCCTCCGCTGTAGGAATATTTTGTTATAATGATATCCTAGAGGATGAGGATTGAAGAGGGGAACTAGATTTTTCAAGGTTTTCCAAATTTTCATGTTCTTGAGATGCAAGTGGCTCCTCTATAACCATGTTCTCTACCCTAAACATTCTAATTTTAATAAATTCATTCCAAAGCATTGGAGAGACATCTCTCAGAGATTTTTCAACTAATAGCTTAATTAGGCAATGATGAGAAACAAAGTGAGGCCTAACTTTCTGGGTCTCCATTGCACTTATGGAAAGAAGGTTGTACAATAGGCTTGGAACACTCATCCTTATTCTGTGGCGTAGATGACTTAGAAGCTTGAAGTGATGGGAATGAAGACACAAGAACCTTCCTTCACAGGTTAAATATTTTAAAACATACAATGCTACTACTTTCCATTCAGGCGGAAGAGATTCTCACCTAGTTCCTTGTCTATCTACTACTAATGGGGGGTCTCTCGGATGTGTAAATTCTACTCTTGTACTACATGTGTCCTTGGATTCTGAGTACTTCTCCCCGTCTGTTGGCAACCCAGTTACCTTTGCAATCCATTCCTCTGTAACCACCACTCTCAAACCTTTTACCTGGGCTTCTCCATTTGAAAGTGTGTAGGTAAATTCCCTTGCAATTTCCTCATTAAACTCTGTCAGCTTCAAAAAATAACCCTGCCATCCACTGTTATGGAATATTGGCTCACAATCTTGGTCTTGAAGAAGGTCTTCATGGACTGTCGGCTCATGATGAACAAGTGGACCACCCATTGCAGTGATAACACTTTCCACTCTATCATGGCATAAATCTACCCAATTTCTATACTAAGTTCTACACTACAATATACTCAATGTGCCTTTATTTGGTCGGAACCTAGATGCAATCTAAAAATAGCTCTAAGCAGACAGAAAAGCAGAATGCAAGATATCACCTCAAACTAAAAATTTGAAAAATAAAACACAATCCGAGAGGACGTAAGAATTATCTGCTAGAGTCATTATCAACGTACTTCCCCCCCCCCCCAACCTAAGGTTTGACAGGTGTCCACACATGCGGAGGAGGACCAAAAAAGGACACTATGCAAAATATCATAATTATAGTTAATATGGTTTAATTATATACATGCAAGAAAAATAAATACACATGAGCGTACCTGACATCATGCGAGAATGACTACAGCTTGAAGACATTGAGTCATCATGCATGGAAAACAAAGCGGAAATGGATGGAGTGAAAGGAAAGAAATGAGTGAATATGAAATGGAATATTTATTATGCAGAAAAGTACTTCCTCCAGATGTGGAAGTATTTATTATGATCATGTGGCAAATATTTTAAGATGGAGTGGTGACAGCAAAGTTGTCACCAATTGCTACAGGAATCTCGGCATGCTTGGCAGTGGAAAACTAATATAGAAAGTCATCTTTACTAAGAGGTTTATAGTATAAGCGCAACCGAAGACCATTAACTAACAATTTAAACTTAACAAGATCTATTGTAGATAATCTGACAACACCATTAGAGAATATTTCAACTATCTCATAAGGTCCTAACCACCATGTCTGTAATTTTCCCAAATTATCTTTATACCTCGAATCATAGAGAAGAGCCCAATCACCTGGCTTGAATGCTTTATCCTTGATATAGTGATCATGCCACTTCATGCGTCGGTTTTGAATAGATTCGGTATGCTACATAGTGGACTTTTTAAATCTCATCTAAGGCATTAAGCTTCAGGAGCCTTGCTTCTTATGCTGTAGAAAGAGTCATATCTAAGGAAATAGTTGTTCTCAAGGTTTTATGTTCAAATTCTACAGGCATCATTGCTTTTGTCCATATACCATTTCAAATGTTGTAAACCATGTTGTAGTTTTCTAGGTAGTTCTATAAGCCCGTACAGCTTCAAATAATTTGCTAGACCAATCTTTTTTGTTGAGTGCTACTGTTTTGGTAAAAAATGATTCAAGCCCCCTATTAGTGATCTTTGCTTGTCCATTAGCCTGAGGATGATAAGGAGTGGATTTCCTATGCATGACATTGTATTTATTAACTAGGGTTGTGATCAGAGTGGAAGTGAATTTTGCCCCTTGATTTGTTACTATTTCTCTAGGAACTCCATACTGAGTGAAGATTTCTTCATATAAAAATTCTTCTACCTTATTATCTCTGGCATGCTTGAAGGCTTTGACCTCTACCCATTTAGTAACATAGTCGGTACAAACAAGAATGTAGGATCGACCATTTGATGATGGATCAATTGGCCCAACAAAGTCTAAGCCCCATTTGTCAAATGTTGTAACAACCACCTGAGGGTGTAGAGGCATTTCATTAGACCGAGTTGGTCTTCTCATTCTTTCACATCTGTCACATTTCCCGGTGTATTTGACTGCATCCTTGTGCAAGGTTGGCCAATAATACCCTATAGTTTATATTTTGAGGGTTGTTATTTTGGCTGCAAAGTGACCTCCACAAGGCTCATTATGACAGGCGTGAAGTATATCATATGTCTCATCTTCCCTTACACAGCACCTCATAACTTGATCTAGCCATGTATAAAATAAGCAATCTACTATCCATGAGAAGTTGAAACTCTTTTCTACCAGCAATCTTTTTTCTTTGGGTGAGAAATGTGGGGGTATCTTGTTAGCTGCTAGGTAGATAGCTATGTTAGCATACCATGGACTATTCAAAGTGATGGAAACAAATGCTCATCTGGAAAATAATCATCAATGACCTTAGCATTGTCTAATGTTTAAATTCTAGACAGAAAATCTGCCACTACATTTGCTTTCCATGGTTTATCTATGATAGTAATATCAAATTCTTACATTAACAACAACCATCTTGCCAATCTACTTGTAATGGAGCTTTTGTTCATGAGGTACCTGATGGTTGCATGATCAGTATGCACAAAGATTTGATATCTAGTTATATAGTGTATGAACTTATTGAGGGCATAGATGACAACTAACATTTCCTTTTAAGTAACAATATAATTTAGTTTTGATCCTTGCAAATTTTTACTGATATAATAAATTGCATTTTCCAAAACTCCTTGCTTCTGCCCCAAAACTACTCCTATTGCAAAATCAGATGCATCCGTATGAATGTGAAAAGGAATTGACCGATCAAGTCCTTTAAGCACAGGGGTTTGGGTTAAGACTCCTTTTAGTTTAGAAAATGCTTATTCACATGCAACTATCCATTCAAACTCAGCATCCTTTGTCAATAGAGAATACAATGGCCTTGCTATTTGACTAAAGGCCTTGATAAATCTTCTATAGTACCCTGCATGGTCTAGAAAACTTCTTACATCCTTTTGTTGGATAGGGGAAGGAAGAGAAAGTATTACTTTAATTTTAGTTGGATCTACTTGAATACCTGATTGAGAAATTTGATGCCCCAACACTATTCCTTCTTGCGTCATCATAAAACATTTTTCACTGTTTAGGAATAAATTGTGATCTTCACACTGCTGCAACACTGGTCAGATTTTGTAATGCCTCCTTAAATGTAGTTCCATAAGTAGTAAAGTCATCCATGTAAATTTCCATACAATCATGGGATATGTCTGAAAATATACTAAGGACAACCCTTTGAAAGGTTGCATGATCATTACATAAACCAAAAGGGAGGACTGAATAGGCATATGTGCCCCATGGGCAGGTAAAGGTGGTCTTTTCCTGATCTTCCGAAGCTATTTTTATCTGATTATAACCACTAAATCCATCCAAAAATGAAAAGTATTACTTACCTGCTAGAGAATCTAACACTTGATCTATGAATGGAAGTGGGAAGTGATCTTTTTTGGTAGCAGTGTTGAGCTCCCTATAGTCCACACAAACTCTCCATTTCCCTCCTTTCTTTGGAACTATAACCAGAGGACAAACTCATTGACTGTCTGAAATAGGGTAAATGAATCATGCATGAAGCAACTTTTGTAGTTCCTCTTTAACTATTTCTCTTAAAGCATGATTAATCCTTCGTTGAGGCTGTCTAATTGGTTTACAATCTTCTCTGATATAAATCCTATGGGTACACAATGTAGGATTTAATCCTTTCATGTCATGATAATCCCATGCGAAAGCTTATTGTTGGGCTTTGAGTAATTTTGTTAATGACAATCTTTGATCTGCTGCTAATTGACTATCGATATTCAGATTTCTTCCTACAGTAACCTCTATTTGAGTTACTAACTCAACATTAGATATTTTAGACAGACAAGAGGTTTGAATCTCCTGTGGAAGCAATGTGTGAAACATGTTTGTGGTTGCAGGAGAATCTAAAGAGCCTGCAAATGGAAGAAAAGGATGTAAAGGACTTACGGGTATACCTAATGACTATCGAGATGCTCCATAATGATTATGTATGATGTTAGAGATTTTTGTATCCTCCTTTTGAAGTGTTATGAATAGTTCCCTTGCTAACATCATTAATTGTTGAACAAAATTAATTTCCTCTGCTTCTTCTCCTATGTCTGGCCATACTACTCACTCTTGATCAAGTTGTGGTTGTTCTGGAGAATAGAGTGCAAGTGTTTTACTAGTAATACCATCTGAAATTGTCATATCTCCTGATCTGCAACCTATATATGCATCAGTTGTTGCAAGCCAAGGTCTTCCCAAAATAATTGGATATCCACCTAATGTTACCTTAGGAGAGAGAATTATAAATCAGTCAGATATTTCCAAGAATCTAATGTGACAACAATATCTTCAACCATCCCTTCAGGTCGAACAGTAGAGCTATCAGCAAGCTGCAGGACCATTAGAGTTGATCTAAAACTAGTAATGTTGAGTTGTTGCATGACATCCTTAGTCATTGCATTTATGGCTACTCCTAAGTCTATCAAGGCATTTTTAATTTGAGTTCCATTAATAACTACCTTCACAATAGGGCTACCTGGGTCATAATATTTAGGGACAATGATTTTTCCTAACATAATATTAGCCAATTGTCCTACTATATGCACTATTTTTGGGTCTTTTTTCTTCCTCCCAGGTTTCTTCAAACATGCCTCTTTAATAGCTTTTCCATATATGGGAATGTGTTTAATAGATTGAAACAGTGGAATCTTGACACATATATGTTTTAGCTGATCTATAAGATCAAAAGCTATATCATCCTGCTGCCTAAACACTTCGACCTGTAATCTTTGAGGAAACGGAGGAGTTATTACATGTGTATCTAAAGTTTCAGACTGTTGAACCTGCTCAGGGTTTTTGAGTTTATCAGGTATAGTTTCTTGAGTAGTCTCCTCTGATGGTAACTTTGTTATGACTGGAGGAGATGGAGTAGGCAATGTTGTCCCTGACCATAAATGAATATCACTTATATTGAGAGTGTATGCAAGATAGTTGTTATGATTAGTCAAAAAAACTTGATGTTGTTGTTGTGGTTTGTTATTTAGATTTGGTACAGGCTGAGTTGGCAGTTGGGTTGGCTTGGATGGAGTGGCATTTGGAGCTGGTGGCATTAAAGCTAGCTATTGGGACTATTGTTGTGGATGCAGGAAACCTAATGACTGGTTTGCCCATTGTTGTCCTCCCCTCCATTGTGGTGATTGTTTCCAATTACCTTGAGGGGGAGATCAATTCCTTTGTGGCTGCTGCCATTGAGATGAGGGACTTTGATAATTAGGCCAAGGGTTTTGAGAGTTATTCCAAGACGGAGGAGTATAATTTCCAAAATTTTAGGAATATGGAGGTTGCCACTGATTGTTCTATGCATTGAAGTTCATATAAGGATTAGAAAATGACAATGGGTCTTGTGGCATACCTTGTCCTGGAGGCCAAGGCCTTCGTTGTGCAACATAAAAGAGTTGTTCATCATCTCCATAGACATGCTTTAAATATGGGGAACTCTGTTGGCTATCAATTTTAGCTAATAGTTTGCATCTACAGTCCTTCTTCTTTTATCGATAGTAAGGACAAAATTCAGCAAGCATCGCCTCTGCCTCCTCATGCTTCTTCTTTGCCTGAAGTGTATCCAATTGGGTAGCCATGTTATTAATTATATCCTCTTTAAAATCCTTCAACATGTGAGTTATTTCCATTCTTGAAACTATTGAAGATGACTTTGCAATTGAAGAACCAAGTCTATAGTGTCTTCCCCTTTTGGCTGCAACTCTGGAGGACTTTTGACAGATTGTCTGATGTCATCCCATTGAACTTGAGTAATATCCCCTCCTCCCATTAGATCTAAGGAGTAAACACAATCATCATTGATTCCCCTTAGAAAAATCAACTTCATAGAATCTTCACTTAGAGTACTATACTTGGATTTCCTCACACTAAATAAAAACCTTTCCAAATAGTCTTCTAGGCTTTCATCTTCTTTTTGTGTCATCCTAAAGATATCATCACCATGTCAGTCCATTCCCCTGCAGTAGTCTTTATACTTATCCAAGAAGTTTGTCTTCATCTCCTCCCACGTAGTGATTACATATCTTCCTAAACTCATAAACCATCTCAAGGCAGCTTCTTTCAAAGTAGCAGGGAATAACTTGAGTTTATGACCGTCAGTGGTATAATCATAACTTATGCAAAGGATATCAAATTCAAACAAAAATATATATGGATCTTCTATTACCAATCCATGAAATTTTGGTAGCGAAGAAGCTGGTATGTTTTTCAAATTTGCATTATCATGTTGGTCAGGAATGGGGAACTCAAATGTTGGGTTTACAGGCGGAGGTGGAGGATTTGCTGCCATTGGTCCCTGATAAATGACTAGAGGTAAAATGTTTTGTTCAGGGGGTTCGCTCAGGAAGTCTAGGTCTCCTTCTGACAAATTAAAGACACCTCTATTTAGCACATAAGTTTCTGCAAAAGGGTTTACTTCAGGTGCTTCATCTGATCTTATATCTTGAGTAGAATGCGAGGGAAGAAATCTTCCTAGTGCATATCTTCTCCTCCTATGCATGCAAATTAATGAAGAAAATTCAAAGAGATAATTAAGAAAACTTAGAAACTAATGGTTACAACAGGTTCTTAGCTTGGCACCATCCCTGGCAACGGCGCCAAAAATGTTGGTCCTCACAACTGGAATGGCAACTAGGTAATAAAACACAATTCAGAGATTGAATGTCCTTGAATAGATAACTTTCATGTGGCAAAGGCTCATTTATTTATCAACCAAGGACGTAAACTTGAAATGGGCCAGCACTGTATGTGTACCAAGTTCATATCGCAACTATTCTATATTACTGCAGGAAAGGAAATTCTTCTAAAACAAACATGCAGAATCTCAATGAACTAATACTAAACCTTACAACTGGAAATTACTTTAAACAACTACTATTAAATGATAAAATTCTGGCAAGCAACAAGAACTACTCTATTTTTGTGGCTGCAGGAACAAACACATGAACTATTTCCAATGGCTGCAGGAACAGACAATTGCAAAACCAACTATTACAGAAGTATGAAAACTAACTGGAACATACAAAGGATTACTCACCAAGTGGGCCCCCTTGAATGAGTATCTCTAGAACTTCAGATTATAATTGTTTAAGCATTCAAAATCATATCGATCTCTTTATTTCATCTTGACTGTGAAAAATACATAAAATACCAGAAGACTACGTATTACAAATATTATGGTCATTCTCTACTATCCCCGAGAGGAGAGAGATCCCTTTATTTATAAGAAAAATTATAACAAACTTCTAACTGATTGACCACATTCCTATGGAATAGGTGAACAAGATTTATTAACAAGACAAGAAGAAGAAGTCGGCACAAAAAAATAGAACAACATTTGTCCTACAGTTGAGAAAATATAGCAAAACTCGCTTCCTAGGTCTAAGTTCCACTAAGAACAGTTATAAATGTTTTCATAAATCAGTCCGTTGAAGAACCAATCAAGTGGTTTTGATCATTACTGCATTTCTTTGACTGGGTCTACATTGTGGTTATATACTTGATGCTCCTTTAAACCGCCATTTAGTCTTTACTTCACCTTTGCTAACCCTACATCATGATATTAATGTGCACGACAAACATGTGTATATACTAATGCTAACATGATATAATGTAAACCATATTTTAAATTGATTTTAGATATTTGCATAGATAAATCATTTAAAACCATTATATGACATCCTTAGTTATAAGTCAAACCAGTTTCAAAAACACTTAATGGGTATCAACTCTGGAGAGTATTACAATCCAAACGTCGTCTAATCACAAGACCTAGGTAGGAGTATTATATCAAAAATCTATCAAAATAGAGTCATTATTTAGGCTCATCATCTACTCAAAAACTAATAAAGGAGGGATTGACAGATAAAGGAATAATAGATCACTTAATCACAGTTTTGCACAGACTAATTCCTGATTGTCGGATTGAAAATGAAGCAAGCCCTTCTGGTAAACTTAAGGCATTAACTGAGCATATATCTAACAACTTTCAATCTTTGTAGCAAGTTTCAGACCGGCAGGCACTTGAGAGATTTACTATGGCTAAGAGAGTTGCTTTTGATCAACTTATTGAAATAGAGAAGAAGAAAATTGAAGGAAAATTGATTCTTATTGAGAATTGTTTGAAACAATGTATAAACATCTACAGGGTTTGTTGTAACATAGAAACTCTTACAGAAAATGTAGATAGCAGATTAAAGGAGTTACATGATAAGGTTGCCAATATTGCAAATTATTTTGATGGATTAACCTCACTAACATCTGTTGATGGACAAATTTTGTCTTTGGAGAACCAAATTTTTGCTTTTGAAAAAGAAAGAGACAAGATCATTCGGAGAGCAAGGAGTCTTAGAGGATTGGTGAGTCCAAGATTGGATTCACTCGGTGTACATAAGAGGGAATGTATGGATATGATTGCTAAGTCCACACCGATAGAAGTCAAAGAGAAGGAAACATTTGCACACTTACTGAGTGGACTTGTATCCATATCTGATACCTTCAGAACCGGATGGGATACATATTTATAGTTGCTAGACAAGGCTTACCCAAAAATTTTGAAATTGGTCAAGCTCTAGTAAAGTAATCTTTATTTATTCATTCTTTCAATTCTTTCGCCAATCTTTGGCATTAATGCCAAAGGGGGAGTGTATATAATTTGAAAAATATTAGACAGAAAAATATGGGAAGGATATCAGAAAGGAGTGTATTGCTCAAGGGGAGCATACTTCAGGTTGAACCGACAGGGACTCCATTTTTCACATGAGTGTTGCCATCAATGCCGAAGGGGGAGATTGTTGGCAATTGACACTCATTGGATTCATATGTTATCATTGATGGCAACATGGAAACATGGTAACTTGGAAAAGGATTCATGAGGATGCATACACCGGCACTAGGAGGCATTCACCGGCAGACACCAGCATTGGAGTATCTAGGGTTACACTGGCATCCAGCACTTCAGTGAAGCCGACATCACGCTTGGACCCCAAGGAAGTTTTATTTGTAAAATCATTTTGTAATTATTGTATAAGGCCGACATTGTATATATTTTGTAATGCATTGTAAGCCAACATAGGGCATATTGTTTGTGAAGGGTATATAGCTTAGTTTGTTAAGGTCATTATAGATATATATGAGATAGATTGTAATAAGGATATAGGTGACTCTGTAATGTGAAGCATATGTATGTAGATCATTTGTATGTGAATGTTATATCATACAATGATCTATAGATAACTTGGAAAGCATTATTGGAGGAAAGGAGATATCGGTAGAAGTGTTCAAGGTTTATGAATCGGTACAGAGCATAACTATAACCAAAACTCTTTTTGGCATAGCAGATGCATTTTGTGAGTTCATTATTACTATTTTATTTTAGTAGAAGCTTGTAGTCAGTGAGACTCTTTTTGTGATGAGCAGTGTGCTCTAGGCAGTGTGCCTTCCTGCATGTGCAGGCCCCCATTTTATGTAATATCCTTTCATATGGCTAGTAAACTGATATTGTGGGTCAGAAATCCCACAGTGGTTTTTCCTCTTTGATGTTTTCCATGTATAAATTATGTGTGTTATAATGTTCATTTATGGGGATGGTTTATTTGCTTCAAGTTATATGTTTCTTCATTTACCGGTTTATATGTGTATGTTATGAAAGGGTAAAATCATATCTTACTAGCGAACCCCCCCCCCCAACTCTCAGTGTTCTTGGATCCCAATAGTCCCTATGGTTATTCACAAGTGCTTGAAGTTCCCTTACAAGGGCAGATAGCATGTTGTCCAACATACTAAATTTTAGCCACTGAATGCCCATGGGGGCTTTTCATTAGATCAGTTTTTACTTGCTTCGATTGGACCTATGCTTACCTATGAATACCTATTATTTAAGGCTTATTACAAGTACAAATAGGAGGAGTTTAATTCTACATCAATCCAACTTACGATTTCTCTATCTCCTCATGCATCGATTTTCGTTCCTCCTTCCCTATCTACTCTTGTATTGCATCGAGTTGTGTCTTCTACCCCTTTTTCATCAAAGGATAAGGATAGACCCGTTCCTTAGAGTAGACCCTCTCACTTTACTAGGACTATATAGCTTCCAATGGTCTCTTATGTTCCCATGTATGCACCTAGTATGGGCAGATGAAAGACACTTGCACTATCAATTTCTACAACCCACCCTCCTTTTGAGCTCCCTATCATTACTCATAACCCTCATCCTACCTGATACAATAAGGGTAGGTGTTCACCTAGAACTTTTTTGTCACCTTTGGCTCCTACATTTTAGCCCCTAAAGGTACCACCTATTCCTTCAACTATTCCTTGAGAAAAATAAGGAAGGGTGCCCGTGACTACACCTGTAAGACCTGTTTTAGTAGCACCTCCCACTTCATTAGTTGGGCCTTCCCCTTTGCCAGCAACAGTTATGGAGGCCTCTCCAATGGAGCATGATTCCATTGAGACTTATTCTACTTCTTCTCCCAGTCCCCATTTATGTCAAAACCAACTTTTGTGTGAGTGTAAGCGTCATCACTGGTTGATGGAATATGAATGTAAGGTTGTTTTGAAGGTTGCAGATGGCTTGTTGGTGTCTACACCTGCTCCCATCATTTCCATGCTTTCTCTCACTCCTATCTCTCCTACTACATCTGTTCCTACTCCATTATTTGTGTTGTTTCCTACCACTCTCGAGAATATCAATGAGCCTGGCCCCAAAAGGGTACAGGTCTTTATTGCTCCCTCATTGGAGCCACCTCTAATAACTTCCTTGCTTAATATCCCCTTGTTCTCTTAGTCCATTAACATGATGCATACAAAATTTGTCATCCAGTCCACCATTGTTTGCTTTTCCTGCCTCATAGCCTCATCTTCATTAGATCTTTCCTCAAACACTTAAACCCACTATGTTGACTGGAGGATTTCACCTTTGCAAAAAACCTAAGCAAAACTTTAAGAAAGGCCTCGTTCTTGAGTTTCATCTTTGGAAGCTAGCTCTAACGACCTATGTTTGTATTTCTTTGTCTATTTTAGTGTTTGTTTCTTTATTTGCATCTATTTTCATTATTGAGAAGGTTTCACATTCTCTGCAGTTTGTCTTTATCCCTCTTCTAAATTTGGGCAATTCGACTCCCATTTCATCGCCTTCGGCCAAGTCGCCTACCTCTTCCGCTGAGGGGTATTTGTTTGACACTTTAGAGGATATCTGAACGTTGCCTACAATATTTAAATGATCATTTACTCATGCTTCTCAGGAGCTCTAGGATGAGGATGTAGAAGTTGCATCATCCCTTGCTCTTATTGCTCGTGAAGTACCTAGTACTACCCTCATGGTTGTCCCTCTTTGGTCTTGTCCTTCCTTGTCATATGATCAAGATGGGGAGGATGGTGATTTGATGGGGATTATTACTAGGGTAACACCCTCCTTATATTGTATCTTAGAGTGTGCTTATTTTTGTTCCCCCGTGCTTGCTTTATATATTTTGTGCCCCTCTAAAGGACCCAAGTTACTTTCTTGGTACTTGGAAATAGGGTGTGATGACTATATTTATGTGTTTGTTCTCTTTTGGAGGACCCAAGTCATTATCTATCATAAACCTTCTATTTGTCGTATCTTGATTTTTGACATTAGGGAACGATGTAAAGTGTTGGGGGCATTTAGGATCTCTATCATATTGACCCAAATTTGATTTTATCTTTGTCTTCATGTGCCTTCTTCGGATCTGCAAACTTTGGGGTCATGATGAGTAACTTGTATGCAGCCATACGTATTATTTAATTTTACTTTTGTTTGTTCTTTTGATGCTAAACTATCGAATCCCCTTTCCCTTTTGTGTTTTTATTGATGGTGTGGGTTTTATGTGTCATATGTTGCAAGATGACATTTCATAAAAACATCTCGTTATGTTGAAGTGACACAACATCTCTTCTCCTTCGAATGACATATATTTCACACATACCATTCTAAGGTTGTGGGGGGGGGGGGAGAGTGGGTATCATATCTCTACATTTATGCATATTTATATTTTCATCCCAATATCTATTAATCTAATGATCTATATATTATATGTTGCCTTTTTGGGGACCTAACCACTTGGTCTTTATTGCCTTTGTGTGGTACAAACCACTATCTAATCAATCTACGATCGCCCTACCGTATGTAAATCTAGTATAACACAACTTACTACCCATACCGATGAAATCTTTTCTATCTCAAGTGATCACTATCTTGTTATCTTTGTGTCTAATTGTATCATTTTATCAAAAAAAATACTTTTTCATCTAACATGTTTATGATGAAACAACCTCACAACATCCCATGAAGGTTCAAGTCTCTTCCCTAGGGACAAATCCACTAGTGAGAGGATTTTTCTTCTCGTTCATATCTTGATAAAATCCATTTAGCTTTTTCTACCATAGCTCGCATCTCATGATAATGATATGCTTGCTAAAGTGGGGGCAAAATAGTGTCATAAATTGCATCCCATGCAATTACACGCTACATAAGTGCCTCCTCTTTAAGTTGATTAGGTATTCCTTCACCTCCTTTTCCTTTGTCTACTTGGCTTGCCTCATCATCCTCCCCTTTGTCCTTTTCTCTACTCTTGAATTTTCGACTCGCGGACACCTACGCACCACAAAAATGTTTGTGCATCATGCTAGCATCCTATAAATCTATAATCCAAAGTTGGTCATTGAAGTGTTATACCTGTGATTGGTAGAGTTTGTATTGGCCTCTTGTCACAGCCACCAAAGTTAGTTTTACTCCCAATTTATTTATGTTGCCTTTGGAGATTCAATTTTTCTCTCTATTGACTCTACTTGATCTATTCAATCTCTCTCTAGCATCGGAATCACTCTCTCCGACAAGCTCTTCTTCTTCATCCGAAAAGCTCTTTGCTTTTAGTGTAGAATGAGAGTTATTCTCTTCTTACTTTATCTCCATTATCATTTTTAGTTATTGCATTTATTCTATATTTATTCTATTGGTTTTATCTATTAATCTATCCTAGCTATTTGTGGAGGTGGAAACACAAAGCGGGGGTCTAATTGTGGTAGACCTTTAAAATACAACCCAAACATTTTCTTTCTGGCTTGTGTGCAGAATACATCAAAGAAGAGTCATTTTGCTAGAAGATTCAATCATAGATCCATTATTAGAATATATCTTTCCTTTCTTTCACTCTTCTATTCAAGCATTTATAATCATTTTTGCTTCCTATTTATCTAGTTTTAATTCATCTAGAACATATATTAGCCAATTTGCATTTTCTATGTGAAACTTCATACTTTGTTTGTACAGGATGCTAGCATATCATGTTGTCATCCATGACCTGCATGTGTATCCTTAGACAGAGAGTTAATAGAGGTCATCAAAAAATCTTTGTGACCCATCTTGTGTTATCTCCAGGCTACCTTACAGCCTTAGGCTTTGTACTCATCCCAGGTGGATAGAGCATTTATTGAGTCCTTGAGAGGTTGTTATTCACCTTTCAGAGTGGTTCATTTTCCCCTCTCTACAAGCTCACACATGTAACACTAAAAAAAAAAGATTCTAATGATATTCCTACTTCTCAATATTTTATTCCTCCACCACCTTGTCTTTCACAACATGATGGTAAGGATTATCATCTTGTTAAGAAAATTCATGCTATTCTAACTAAGATATCCCTTTGGGATTTGATTCAAACTTCACTTACATACAATTGGATGCTCCAAGAATCCTTATAGAAGATAGTTTTCTCACCTTCTATTAGAGAAAATGATGTAGAAGCCTTTCTTGATCATATGCATGAAACAAAGACACATACTATTTTCTCACAAGATGAGTTACCTCCTCTAGAAGTTCAAAATCAATGTGATCCCCTCATGATTTGGGTGCTCATTAACAATGCAATAATATGTATCTTAGTTGATAATGGATCAAGTATTAATATTTGTAGCATTGAATTATCACATATGATCAAAATGGATACCTCCCTTATTCAACCAAATTATCTTTGTATCTGTGTCTTTCATAATATTTGTTAAAAATTACTAGGTACCATTTACATTGTCTATTAATGTAGATAAGGTGGTCCTCACCATGCTAATCCATGGCATGCCTACTACTCTCATATACAACATTCTTCTAGGTAGACCTTGGCTCCATGCTATGCAAGCAGTCTCTTCTACTCTTCATCACAATCTCAAATCTATTACAATAACATAATATACACTCTAGAGGGTGATAAAATTCCATATAGTGGTGTCCAAAAAGAGGTAGGATATATATCTCCTCTTAACACTATGATTCCTTGTACAACACAATATGCTATTGATGATGATTTCTCAGAATACAATTGGGGTTCTTTAGACTTTATACCCCACTTTTGTGGAAGGCACAAAGTCCTTTATTTCATAACTAAAGCCTAAAAGGGGCCTAATGTTTCCTTTTTTCAAGTTTCTTCTAAGTCCATTCCAACAACTTTTTATTCCAACACATGTCTTGATGATGAGTATGGCTCTTTAGACTTAAACCCAAATGAAAATAAGAGTGATACCTCCCCTCCTAACATTTCAACACCCATTAAAACTCCTACATTTGACTTGGAAAAACATTGTGGAGTTGGTTTCAAAATCCTTTCAAAAAATGGATACAATGGACATGGTTTAGGATGTGAGCAACAAATAATTGAGGCTAATGAGAGATCTACATCAAACTTTTCTAAAGAAGATTTAGGTTTCCAACATTCTCCTTTGTTGGCATCCCCTCCCCTATTGTCTAATGAATTTATGTCTTCATCTCTTAACTTTTCATCACAACAAGAGATTATTTTATTTGACCTTCTTAATGCCGAATTCATTAATCTCCCTTTGAAAAATTGAAGAAAAAATTGTAAATGAAATCAAGACAATCCTTTTTTTTTGTGTATCATCAAATTTTTTTGGCCATTCTGCTAGTGAATGTCATGATTTGGAGTGTAAAATTAAACAAATTATTGTAACTGGTATCATTCAAATGACAAGTGATAATGAGTTGAACCCTCACCTCATCCCTTCTAAATAAAATTTATTTCCTATTATGTTGCTCCTCACTTTGTGACATTGGTAGCTTACCTTTTGAGGGATCTTTGTCATTCTTGGTGGTACAATTTCATGTGCATTAATACTTGGGTAGAAACATAATAGCCTAATTATTCTTTTCTCTATGTTAGGGGACATTAATAGTTTATCAAATCATTCCTCCTTCCTAAGGATCCACTTTCCCTTTGTTGAGTTGTATCTTTTATAGTTGGATAACCTTTCTTGTATAAAATTATCTGTACTTCATGATGACTTTATCCTTGCTAGGGTGTGTGTATCCTTGATTAGGACCTCTTCCTTACCTGAAAGCAACTATCTTTTATAAATTGTCTTTCCTTAGTGATAGAAAGTGTGCAATTCTTCACCAAGAAATCCCCCTCCTCGCAATAAGGAAGGTGTGCATCCTTGATCTCCTTCCCCTTTTTTAGTTGAATATGTCATATAAATTAAAGATAACCACTTGGAGGTAGAAATATTTTGGCAAATATCTCTTCCTCCCTTGTTGATAGATATGCATCCTTCACAAGGATCCCTTTACACTTGTTGCAATATATCACTTTTAGAACTATCTCTTCCTTTCTTAAAGATTGTATCCTTTACAAGGATATTTCTTTCTAAATTGGAACACATGCATTTTGTTAAGGGTATCTACTTGGTGCTAGAGGTGTTTATCCTTGATCTTTAGCTTCCTTAATATATCAACATGACAATATGTGTACATCTTAACGGAGGAATATGAGGCCTCCTTTCTTCTTGTAGTCATTTATTGATGTACCTCTGAAGTGGCGGTGTTGTGTTACATAGCACCTTCTAAAGTGTGGTTATCAATCTTTAGACCTTTGTTCTTGGTCACCTAGTATAGTGTGGCTTGCTAGTTTTATTATTGTTGTCCATGCCTACTCAAGTGTTGGTTATTATTGTTTGTGTCTCCTCAAACATTGATTGCCTAGTATAGTGTGGCTTGCCAATGTGATCATTTTGTTGCACTACATGAATCACCCAACATAAAACACCTTGTTGACCAATAGAATTCATGTCTTCTTCTCTCATAAATTGGATAACATCCTTTTTATTTGTATAAGTCCACTAGTGTTCTTGCAATAACATGTCGAGAATGATATTAGCGATTGAGACATTTTTGACAACGAGGTCTCCTCATCAAGATGAATTGGAATTTTATTGTTTGCTTTAGTACTAGCATTATTTTCTTTTTGTATATTTCAATTTTTTTGCATGGATTGATAGGAGACTATGTTTGGGGGCTTTATCATCCCTCCACCTTACTATCATCCTCTCCCTAACTTGCCTTGTTCTCAGATCTCTATCTCTTCATCTCTGCTTTACCATGAGTATGATTGTAAATTCATACTCTCACAAAAGTGGGGGCTAAATATAGTGTCATAAATTGTAACCCCTTTACAATTTCACACTCATTTATAGGACCTTACTTTAGTGTGCCTTCTTCTAGGTCTTTTTCAACCTAATTTGACCTTATTTCATCCAAATTATCATCATAAGCTCATAAGGTGATCCAATGTCTTGGGCTTGTGCACTCCATATCTACCTTTGTTTCACCCCTTTTTGGGTGGAATATGGTGCTAGGAAACATAGTCCTAATGGACTAGGGAGCTAGGTGTCATAGTCCCTCCCAAAAGGACCCCAATTTGAACTTGTCAATCTACTGGTTCCTGCCATTTGTGATCCAATCCTGAGAAATTGATATGACTATTGAAAGTTAGCCTAAAAGTGAAAATACCTTGAGAACCCTATATAAAGGCATTAACCCTAATTCATTTTATCATCTATCAATTTCATTCTAAAGCATCTTGAACACTACTGGATGCTGACATGGGGGATGAATTAGCTTATAACTAAAAACTTTAACAGATTAAAGAATTGAAACCATAACATCCATTCAATACATGTGAACGAAAGTAAATAAAAATATATATATAAAGCATCTGTGTGTAAAAATATGTGAATCAAATCACAAAAACATTAGACACACATTCAATGAAACATTATATCAAGGAAGAAAATAATAAACAAAATTAATAAACCGCTCCTTGATGTCATCCTATTGTCCTCTATCTTCAAGGACCTTGTGGATCTATGGATTGGCTCTCAGCAACTGCATGATCTACAAGATGACTACTTGAAGAATGAGTAGCTACATGATTCTAGGATCTAGATGATTACTAGGATATTATGTTAAAAAACTGCTAAATACAAATGATAAATTAGTATGATAAGGATGCAAGATCTCATATTAAGAATGCAAGATGAGTGATGTAAGTTAAAAATGTAAGAGATCCACCATGAATGCAAATTGATGATATTTATAGCCTTTCCAAGATGTGGGTTGAGGTGTCAGGATTCAACAGTCTGGATTTGATTTGGAGAGATGAATGGTAGGAGATGAAGAAGTTAGAAGAAAATCAAGGAGAGATATGACACTTGTCATCCTTAGGAGGACAAGTGGCATAGAGGAATCTCTAAGAAAGCCACACATGTCCTACAAGAGGGCAAGTGGTATAGAGGAAGAGGACATGTGGCAAGAAAGCCAAGTGTCCTCACAAGAGTAGAGATACCATAGGAAGTTAGGATAGAATTGGTTAGAGGAGATGAGGTTAGTTCAACCCATAGTTAGAGGTTGAGTTGAAAAGAGGTTAGAAGTTGGTTAAGATTAAGAATCGTGTGACTTAATTTGAATTAAAAATTTAAATTAAATGAGAGGAAAACATGTGAGTTAATTTGAATTAAAAATTCAAATTAAATGAGAAGAATAATTAAATAGAACAAATTAATTAAATTTGTTCATTTAATTAAGAAATGAAGAAAATGATTAATGGTAGAAAGAAATCTTAGAAAAGTGAACCGTATAAATAAATTATTCAATTTATTTATAGGTAGAAGAATTAAGAAATTATTAATTAAATAACTTGTATTTAATTAATTCTTTAGACCAAATTTTAGTGTATAGATTTTCCCCCTCTTTGAAGCAATGTGTTTGCGACATGCTGGTTCAAAGAAAAGTCATTTGATACCCCAGACACTGACGACGTTGATAAAAATTTTAAGTCTGCCCCAAATATTGATTGTTGGGTGATAATGTGTGCATGCCCCCTCAAGAAATCAATCGGAAGAATTTTGTGAATTTTTAGGATTCTTCGATGATTTTTGAATGTTTTTTATTTTTTATTTTGGAATTTTGAAGATTTTTAATTTTTTTATAATTTTTAAGACCAATTCATCTCCTGATAAAATGAAGAAATGGTGTTGCTGATTGATTAGATTGCACTAGTGGAAAATACATCCCCACTTGACACCCCTCTTTTCACCCCTTAATAAGGTAAAAAGTGAAAAAGATTGATCATTTGATTTTATTTGTGCATTGTGATTGAAGAAGAGAGCTTGGAGCAAAAATGGTGATCCCATATCATACTCACAAATTCGAGCGAGCCAGGCAATATCAACGACCAACAGCATATGGACCTCTGGTACGTACCCCAAAAATCCTCTTTTTGTTAAATATTTTAAAATGTTTACACATTTTTTTAGGTTTTTAGCTCGGGTTTTCTTGTTCTAGCGCATGCGAAATGCGAATTAGTGCATTGAATAATTGTTTTAGCGCATTGATGTCTAGGGCACTTTTTTAGTGCATAGGTTAGATTTGCTAGCGCATTAGTTAGGTTTTTTACTGCATATGCCTTTTTAGTGCATAGCCTACATAAATTAGCACATAAAATTAGTCTTCTAGTGCATTGAATGATTGAGCGCATAGATGCCCTATTTTAGTGCATTGATGGTGTAGACTAGTGCATTGATGATTTCAATGCATAAATGCATTATTTTAGCGCAATGATGGCACAGATTAGCGCATGCACACCAAAGGACTACAATTTGATTGCTCTCCTTTCTTTTTGATATTTTCTGATTATGTCAGCTTTTGTCATGTTGATTTTTGATAGAATAGATGATGATTGACCTCATGATAAATGAGAATCAATGATAGGCACTCAACAAGATTTGATTGAAATCTCATCTGAGCTGATTAGCTTGATAAATAAACTGATTGATTAAATTATGACTTGTGATATGTTATGATTATAGGAGAATTTGAGAGTACTATAGTCTCAGGAGCCATACCTGAAGACTTGGCGATTGATTCCCTATTTGGTGCAGGCGGATTTAGATATCATTGCTAGATGCAGATTGTCCTCTTTAGTTGAGATGCCCCAGTATAGGATTAATGTGGGATTATTGTTTGCATTAGCTAAGGGGTGGCATAGCGACACCAACACTTTCCATTTGGCGACCAATGAGATGATAATGACTCCAGAGGATGTCTACCAAATTTTGAGGATCCCCATGGTTGGAGATTTGGTTATATACGATCACAATGATCATGGAGGTACCAATGCACTGAGGAGGATCTTTGATGATGATGAGATTAGTAGCTATGAGATCCCATGGTAGGAGAGGGTGTATCTGTATGAGTCATTGCCATCAGTACTAATTGGGCTTGTTGGAGGTTTCTTATGTCCCGACCGTAGGTCGAAGGGACTATCAACTAGTTGGGGTTGAGTACTTGAGAGTATGATTACAAAGGGTGCTCGGTATGTGTGGGACTCTTGTATGCTTGTGCATTTATATCATGATCTTCATCATGTGGTATATCTTGGAGCCACCAATATATCAACCGGGGTCACATTATTGCAGATATGGTCATGGGAGCATATAGTTGTTACCCGTCCTTTGGTAGACAAGGAGCGACCAGTTGGTAGGCCCTCTGTCTTTGGATATACTGGTGTTGTTGTCCAACGCAAGCTAGGAAAATTGGAGTATTAAAGGCAAGTTCTTGATGACTTAGATTGTGAGCCATGGCCTGAGGATGGTATCGAGATGCCCTATGTTTTCACTTCCAAATACTTGATCGGGTGGACACCTTTCATTATTGAGAGATTCATACACACGAGGGTGTTCAAACAGTATGGCTGAGTACAGGCGGTACGCCATGGAGTATCTATATACGCTCCTAGACATTAGGATGTCGCAAAGTGGGGACCAACCATATCATACGAGGAAGCCTATACTGAGTATTTTGGTTTAGAAACACAGACATGGGATTATGCCTGAGATGTGATTAACAGAGGGATGATCGCAGAGTACTCCCAGTATTTTGTGGCACATGCAGTGCTCAAATTATCATGCTCGAAGGATTCAATGCCTACTTTTGATGATGATGAGGGTAGACCACAGCTGAAGGGATCCCGACAGAGGAGAGATGGCGATGATGATGAGGATGGTGGAGAGGGTGGAGGTGGTGCCAGCAGCTCTAGGTGGCCAAGGGGATAGGAGGATGAGCCTAGGGGATGGGAGGTTAGGATGTAGTAGAGGAGGATATCTGGGACTCATCCTACAGAGGGAATAGGTACATCTAGTCAGGCTCCAACACAACAACAGATAGGGCAGAGATAGGTACAGATCATGGTGCCTACCCATCAGCAATAGGCTCATATCAATACACTGTAGTCTTTGGTACAACAACTATAGGGATAGTTATCATAGGTACAGGGACAACTGGTTTAGGTACAGGGACAGATTGCCTCTCTGACAACAGAGAGGGATACAACCATTGAGAGATTCGAGCGCATGAAGGCTTTGGCTGACAGATTAGAGGGAGCTTCCAAGGGTACCATCACTATAGATACTCTTAGAGAGATCTAGTACTCAACCAAGGAGGCTGAGTATTACTAGAATTTATGTTATGCTACTGTTCTTGATGATCAACATGCCCCCAACTATGCACAGGTCTCAAGCACTAGGTCAAGACATAGTCGATCATGGACCGAGAGCAAGGATGTTACTGGGCCACTTCGCAAGGATCTGACAGGTAGAGACCCATATGTTGGTCCATCTGAGGATCAGCAACAGACTCAACAAGGCCTACAACATCTGAGGGGAGCACAATTTAGCTCCATGTGCCACAGTTGTTACAGATTTTGTATCATTTTGATGTATACACACATTCATTCAGATATTATATGATTCTTGTCATTTTTTATGTATCTCTCATACCAATGTGATATCATTATACACTTGAAATTGATTATTTTTAATTATATGAGATGCAACAAAGATTATTGATGGTTGTTGTCTATATGCTTTATAATGCGATGCTTATATGCTTTTTATGATGATGGATATATGCATGTGATCTTTATTCTATATGCTTTAGATGTCTATATGATTTATTTACATGATGATGCATGTGATTTCTACTCTATGCATGTTAGATATATACATGTTGCTTATGTACATGATAGATGGATGCAATTTTGCACATGATTATGATTATGCACTAAAATGTATGGATCATGATGATATTTATGATGCTATACACCTATGCTTCTGTAATGATGCATTATGCCTATATGATGATGAATGATTTTTATTTTTATGTGATGTATGCAATAATGCAAAGATCTTATGTACATGTGCTACTTTTTGAATGCATCTAAATGATATGGATCTAGATGATATGAATAAAAATAAATGTAAATGCCACTAAATGCAATAATAACTGATGTCATGGAAATGGGGACAAGGCAACAACAAAGTTCAATGTTAATAAGTTAGTTTCAACCATAAAACCAAAACAAAGAACTAAAAACCATTCCAAACATTTCAAAAGAGATTTCAAAAAGCATGAAAGAAGTTTAACAAAACAAAAGAAAGGAGAAGAGTCTCCCTAAGATGCTTCCATGATGCCTTTTGATGCTTCTCCCTTGTTTCTCCCCTCTCCAAGTCCCAAATGAGTGTAGCTCTTAGCTTTTAGCACTAGCCATGGATGCCATATGGAGATTCAAGATGGTTGGATGTGATAAACAAATGCTATGCAAGTGTAGATAGTGATGCTATGAAAAAGCTCTATGCTAATACCAGTATAGCAACAATATTCTAATGCTTCCTTATTTTCTTGAGGATAAGGGTTCTATTTATAGAAGAAATGGGGAAATGAAGGGTTAAGATTGAGCAATCTTAACAGGGGTTAGGATTGAAAGATATTCAATCCATGTGAGACTTTCAACCCAATCCCATGTTGACAAGTGTCACCATAAGGAGGCTTGAGAGGAGAGATAAGGAGCATTAAATGCTTGAGGGGACATGATGGTTACCCTAGGGGGTTGGGTTAGGGTTAGGTTAATGGATATTCCTTTTATCCAAGGGATAAATGAATGTGCAAGAGTTAAATGGTTACCTTAGTCAAAGAAATAAATGTTTTGAAGAGACCCATGAGTCAAAAGGATGGTTAAGTTAGAGGAAAGTCTCTAATCAAAGGTAAAAGGTGAGTTAACCATAAATGGTTATGTAAGAGCCTTTAATGGTTATTGAAGACTTTGGAGGTTTTTGAGAAGTGACTTCCTTTTATTTAGAAATGTAACAATGATTAGGATAAGATTAGGCTAATTAGAAGAGTTAGAAGAATCTAGAAGGGATTTAGGCATGCAAGTGGATTTTGTAGGAGAATGCAAGTGGGAGGAATTTTGGGATTTTCAATTGAAGTAAAATCATTTATTTCAATTAAATGGTGTAATTTGCATTTGGATAGATATTTAAATAAATATTAATTTATTTAAATGTGAATGTGAATTTTGGATTTTATTTAAATAAATCTTAATTTATTTACATGAGAAAAAGGAAGATAAAGTATTGAATGCTTGAAGACTTTGAGGGAGACCATTAAAGGCTTGAGAAGACTCTAGAAATAAGCCATTAAGTTTGAAGACTTTAAGGGAAACCATTAAAGGCTTGAGAAGACTCTAGAAGGAAGCCATTGAGTTTGAAGACTTTAAGGGAAACCATTAAAGGCTTGAGAAGACTCTAGAAGGAAGCCATTAAGTTTGAAGACTTTAAGGGAAACCATTAAAAGTTTCAAGTGGGTGAGGATAAATAGGATTTTAAATAAATAATTTATTTATTTAAAATAGTTGTGAAGCTTGCATTTGTAGGAAAATGCAAGTGGGTGGAGGATAAAGGTGATTTAAATAAATATTAATTTATTTAAATGTGACAGATGGGATTTTGGGGGATTTAAATAAATATTAAATTATATAAATGCGAGAGAAGATTTAATTAAACAAATATGATTTATTTATTTAATTGATGGTCTGAATTTGGTGAAGTGAATTAAATCAAATAAATTGAATAATTTATTTAATTAATAGGACAAGAGGGTTAAGATGAATTAATTAAATATTAATTTAATTAATTGTTGATTGATGGTTAAATAATCAAATAAATAATAAATATTTATTTAATTAAGTGGACGGATTTGTGTCTACAATAACGAACGAATGATGAATGCAAGTGTCACTAAATGAAATGATAATGAATGAAAATGGATGCAAATGCCACTAAATGCAATGTAATTAAATGGAATGATATGAAAATGGATGCAATGATAGGAATGATTATCTTTTTTGTTAATGTCAAATGTACTCAATCCCTTAATAATAGAGATAACACCATTTTAAAACCTCAAAACCTTGGAAAAGCCTTTTAATGAATATGACTAAAATGCTAATGCAAGACTTAATATGAATGCAAGCTATCTTACACATGCAAGTGCAATGTTGTCATCTTATCAGCCGATTTATCATGCTTATTATCATCATTGAACCTTTAAAATATTGTAAATTAGTACAAACATCGATGGTATGATTAAACCATGATGACTTGAGTACCACTTACATGGATTTTGATATTTCAAGTTAACACAAGCATCGAGGTATAAATGAACCAAGATGAGCTGAGCGTTGCTTGCATAAAAACAAACAAGAGTTAATCAATGTCCTATGCAAATCCTGAAATGTCTTCAATGATGTTTTGTTGATCATGTCACATGACAAATTTGCACAGTATTAATGATTTACTCACAAACAACAGACAACGAAAATATCAGGCTCCTTCCTTGTTCCTCTAGTTCTAGACATCCTTGAGTCGCTCGGGTAACATGATAACGCAAAATCAAGAACCAACAGTTGAATATTCCTGTTAAAGTATTTGAACCATGATTCAACAAATATCATCCATTGATTGTAGTTAAGGTTTGATTGAACTCGATGTTGATTTCGATTGTTGTTTTTCGATATTTCAATTGATGTTCAATGTTAAAATTTTTGTGATCTTTGTTTCATGATCGTTGTCTTACTATTGTTCATTTATTGTTATAAGCTCAATGTGGATTGTCCCCAACTAGGTTCAGGATTTTGCACCTTTTTTGTTGAAATAAAGTAATTTTATTCTAATTAAAATCCTATTTTCCCTCACCCACCAAACCCACTTGCATCCTAAACCCATTCTAGATTCTTCTAAACCATTCCTAAGTAGCCTAAACCTATCCCCTAATTATTGTCACATTCCTAAGCAACTTGAAGTCACTTCTCAAAGCCTTCAAAGTCTTTGAAAAGCAATAAATATTTTATGTCTCCAACAAGTTAACCCCTAAAGTCTTCCAAACCATTAATGGTTCTTACATGACCATTTATGGCTCTTACATAACCATTAATGGTTCTTACATGACCATTTATGGCTCTTACATAACCATTAATGGTTAAACTCAACTCACCCACATGGTTAGAGACTTTCCCTCTAACTCAACACTCATTTAACTCATGGGTCTCTTCAAGCATTCATTGTTTTGACCATGGTTATTCCCACTAACTCTTGCACGAGAGTTTATCCATTGGATAAAAGCATTATTCATTGGATAAAGGCTTTATTCATTCAACTCAAGCTTAACCTTACCTTCTAAGGTAACCTTCAAGTCATTTCAAACATTTAATGCTTCTTCCCTCTCCTCTCAAGCCATCTCATGTTGACATTTGTCATCCTAGGACTGGGTTGAAAACCCTCACATGGATCATAAACCCATCAATCTCGACCCTTGTTGATATTACTCAATCTCAACCATCCATTTCTCTATTTTTCCTATAAATACAACCCATTTCTTTCATATCTAGATCCAAAATTCTTGTATGCATCTAATCTATACTAAAATTGAGAGAGCATTTTAGGAGCAAATCATATCTAAATTGTTATTTTGGTTAAAATCAATATAGCTTAATTAGGCTTTCTCATATTTAGCTTCTATTTGCATATTTTAATCATTTTTCATAAATCTTGAATCTCCATAAGACTTCCATAGCATAAGACTTCCATAGCAGTGCAAAAAGCTGAGGGCTACACAAATGTGGATTTTGGAGAGGAGAGGAACAAGGGAGGAGCAACTATGAGCATGTTGGCAAGCATTTGGGAGTGTTTTGTATCTTTTCTCCATTTTTGTATGTTTTCCATAATATGTTTGATATCTCTCTTGATATGCATGCATAGGATTGTAGTTTCCTTTGTATTTTGTTTATGATTGATACTACTAACACTAATGAATGTTTGTCTTGTGTGTTTCCTAACATCATTTTTGCAATGCATCATTTGGTGAACCCGACATGAATCAAACACGTAACCTTCTGACTATAAAACTACTAATGTTTTTGAAAAATTGTTGAAATTGACACACAGGTTGCGCTTTAGCGCTATTGAACACACTTTAGTGCCTTCGACAGTTGATGATTTAGCGCCTTTGTCTACATTCTAGCACTTTTGTCTTTAAATTAGTGCCTTTGTCCAAGTTATAGTGCTATTGTTCGTGAAATAACACTATTGTAACTCTTTTAGTGCTTTTGTGCTCTTTGTCTGATAGAATTTTAATTATGTTTGATAGTTTAATTTAGCACTTTTGTCCCTCTTATAGCGCTTTTGGCGCTCTTTTAGCGTCTTTGTTATTATTTCAGCACTTTTGTATTAAAGTGGCGCTTATGTGTTTACACAGAGTAGCGCTATAGTAACAAAGAGTTGGAAAAAAAATATGTAACCAAAAAATGAAAATTGTAGGCTTGTAGAAGCCCACCAAAAACTTTCATTTCACTAACTTATTCTCTTTTTGTGCAGGTTTTTGCTAACTTCTTGTTTTGCGGGATTCAAGAAGTTAAAAATTAGGGATTTTTTATTTTCTTTTGGTTTCTAGCTTTGTTTTAAAGTTGGATTAAAAATAATTCATTTTCCCTTTTGGACTAAAAACAAACTTCACTTTTCATTTTGGGTTATAAAATCAACACAATTTTTCAGTCTGGGGCTTAAAAAGAACTTCATGTTGCAAAGTTAAAAATAACCACAAAATCAAACAAACAAACTTTGTTTTATTGCAAGTTAGGAACAAATTTTCATTTTGGGCTTAAACCAAACAAACAAATTTCATTACTAAAAATTCACAATCAACATTTCATTTTGCAAGTTAAAAAGAGCAAACAATTTGTCCATTTTGTTTCCAAAAAAATGATTTTACTTCAAGGAAAAACGTGCTTCAATTTAGTTGACTAGGATTTTCACTTTCCTAGTTAGACAACATATTGGTTTGAGGGATTAAAAAGACCACCATGTTTATTGGAGCAACATCTTTGAATAACATTTAAATCACATTGCAATAAACCAGTTAAAAAGAAACAAGTGTTTTCAGTGTTTGGCACATTTGTACAAAAATTTGTAGAGTGGTCCTACTTCTAACACACACTATCCTCTCTCTTGGCTCTCGTGGTCCTAGGTGCAAGAGAAAAGTGTTAGTGATGCTCAAAATTTTATATGTTTAAGAGAGGCCTGCCAAGAGACACATCACTCTTGGGAACAACCTTGCACGGTAAATCCTTCGAGCCGATATAGAAATCAGGTGAGAGTGAAAGTTGTAGCCTTGGGTATAGTTGTTCCTACAATGTAACTTGCCGAAAGGACATATGGGTCCCACCACAAGTTACAAGGCTATTAAGTGAGTCACTGTAGAATGAACTTATGTCCAAAAACATCAAACATTACTAGACACCTTTTATTATAGAAGCCCACTCGTTCTATTGATTGAGGACATTTGTGAAAAGTTTAGTGCAAGAGTATAGATGGTTTTGCTCCCAAGATACTCACCATGCATATTTCCTTGAGTAGAAATAGGGCTTTTTGAAAGGCTACTTGTAGCTTGATAAAAGTGGTGACTCCCCCATCATAGGGATCATCATTCTGTTATGCTTGCGCAAGACTTAGTATATCACATCCTTACCTCCCACGGCAGGATTCATAAGGTATGTAGTACCAAAGTCGAAGAAATATTGTAACTGGCCATTGACCTTAGGGATAAAGTGTGTTTGAGTTGTCTTTGTCTTGTGTCAGACCAATAATAATTTGAGCCGACTTCATGCTTTTGGAAAAACATAAAATATTTGAAAAGGGTCAATAAAGTTCATGATTGGGTTGATCTAGACCCACACCTATTTTTGCCATTTGTTGAAAAAGGGCAAGGTTATTGTGCTTGTGTGCTTGCTCGATTTTCTTGTCAAAGAAGATCAAAACAAATTTAAACCAAGTATTCATCCAACACAATTTGACATCAACATTGATAAACAAAACAAACATTAAACAAATGGAACAAGTATCAAGATTGTATGACCATCACTCACATCTTGAGAAAAAGGAGTCTTCATCAAAAGACCACATTGAAAAAGAGACAATTGAGTTCAAAAGCTCTTATCAAAAGAAGGAAGTTTTTCTATATCAATAGACAATTTTTTCTCTCACACAGAGCCTTCTTGCACCATATGCACTTGTATCTTCAAGGCAAATCCAACGAATTTTAGAAAGAGCCTTTGAAAAATAGAGCTTTTACTCAGTATAGAGCCTTGGATTATCACAAAAATAAAGGGGGCAAGATCAACCCTGCTTTCTTTCCAAAATCTATATCACCTACAACCTAGCTCGAGGGGAACCACCAACTCCTGAGAGAGAGGAAGAAGTAGAAACCCCCTTTGTGACAAATTTTTTTTATTGAGGTTCATATTATATCCACCTTCACCTTCACACATCACAAAACCAATCAACTCTCAAAACACAAAAAGGTTTTGTCCAAAATTCTTTTAAATATTGCTTAAATCAAACCAACAAATCACTTTTAGAGTGTTTCTACATCTAGGATCCATCATCCTAAGAGGCATTTCTACACAGGTTAAAACTATTTTATGAGTGCATCCTCTCATTTATAGGTAGCTTGGTTTGTAACACATCTCAAACCTTGCTATACCCTATCACATCAAAATTGTTGAAAACACAAAGAGCAATTCACAAAGAACTTTGGTAAACATCCAACCTTCAGTGTTAGAGAAACATCTTCTAAACATTTCACAAAACACTTATCTTCCATCAAACATTTCATCACCAACTCATAATCACTTTCACCAACCTGAAAACTTTCAAACAACATGGCTCAAACAAGATAAATGAGAAACCGACAACCAGAGATCAAAGACAAGGAAGAAGAAAACCTCAACGATTTCCAAGAAGCTATAGGAGGAGGCACAAATGATGAAGATCCTAGCATTCCAACTCTCGAAGATATAGAAATAGCACAACACAATCCCAAGTTCAATAGACTCTTTGATGAAATCCTTAGAAACAACGCAGACGCTCATTTTCTGAGACTTGCTCAAGAGGGTGCCAAACTACCCTCTAACTTTGATACCACACAGATACGACAGACATCAGAACAACATAGTCATAATGATGGTGGAAGAGGTAG
Organism: Cryptomeria japonica; assembly: GCF_030272615.1. Classification (NCBI taxonomy): domain Eukaryota; kingdom Viridiplantae; phylum Streptophyta; class Pinopsida; order Cupressales; family Cupressaceae; genus Cryptomeria; species Cryptomeria japonica. The sequence goes on along the minus strand of NC_081410.1, from coordinate 564,281,891 downwards.
AGATTACTTTCGCTATGACCTTAATCATCAAGGGAATCCCCCACCTCCTCCTCCTACTGAAATAGACATGTTGAGACAACAAGTAGAAATTCTCACTCGGCAACTCAATAGTAGTGTAATGACTACTCGGTTTTCACTTAACGATATTTGTCCCTATCCTTTTGATAGGAACATTTATATGCCACCTTTTCCATGAGGGTTTGAAACACCCAACTTTGAAAATTATAGGGGCAAAGGAGACCCTAGAGATCATGTACGAGAATTTCACTCAGCTTGTTTAGAGGTGGCCTATGAGGACACCTATCTAATGCGCCTTTTTCCTCAGAGTTTGGGAGGCACAACCACGCAATGGTTTTCTTGATTACCAAGTGGCATTAGAACATTTGAGGAACTAGTTCCAAAATTCATTGCTCATTATTCACATAACATAGAATGAGATGTTACCATGGCAGATCTATGCAACACCAAACAAAAATTAGGGGAGTTGTTCTCAGCTTTCCTACAACGGTAGAGGAAACTGTCTAGTAGACGTTCTCTTCATTTGCCTAAACAAGAACTAGTGGAAATATTTATTTCCAACTTGAATGATGAGATGGAATTCCATTTAGACATGAAGGGTACATAATCATTTGAAGAGATGATCACTCAAGGATTAAAATGTGAACGATCCCTTATCAGAAAGGGACTTATCAAAATCTACAATGAGCCCAAAGATGGTCCTCGTCCACATTATAATAGTGATAAACCCAATTTCTAGAACAATAACAAGAATGTTATCAATGATGGGATAGTAGATGCAAGGACCGTAAAAATTGCACAACCTTTGGTCAAGTTTGCAGGGCAAAATCCCCCTCCTAAAAACAACACCATCACTCATCCACCAAACCAAGGTCGCAATGTGCTGCAAGAAGAACCAAGACAACGACAACATAACTACAAACCAAAATGCACATACACACCCATAGGGGAACCCATCGAAACAATATTGCATCAATTGGTCTCTTCTAATCTTGTGACCTTGCCGAAAACATATAACTATGAACCTTAGGTCAAACCTCCATGGTCAAGAGATAATGAACATTGTGAATTCCACCAGGGAAAAGGACATAAGACGAGCAATTGCCATCGACTGAAAGATCTTGTTCAAGATCTTATTGATAAAGGAGAAATTAAAATCGAAGGACATGACCCTAAAACATCCAATGGCGATCATCTAATGTTCAAGAATCCACTTCCATCACATGATCAAAGGGGTCCTTCCACCTCCAGGAGAAACACAGATACTACAACTAATTATAAACAAGCTGCCTATAATCATACTATGAATCACCTCTATGACATTGATGAACAAGTTGCAACCCTCACCATCAAAAATCCAAATCCTACATGCAATGTTGTTATGCGCCGTAGCAAGATTACCATTCAAGCAGCACCACAAGGAACGACACCCCTGCCCAAGCAATATAATCTTGTGGAATAATCGGATAAAACACCCGCACTCATATCCATATTAGAGCTTTTGTGATTATCCCCCTCACAAAAAAAATCTTGGATCAATCTCTCCAAGAAGCATCAGTCCCTGCCAACCTCAACACAGATCAATTTCAAGCTATGGTTGGCAGCCTCGGGTCATCACCATGCCTCACTTTTTCTAAAAGTGATAATGCTTCATTCCAACAACCACATAACACATCCCTCCATATTGTAGGATTTGTAAACCAACACAGAATCAAGCAAGTCTTGATTGACAACGAAGTCGGCTTGAACATATGCACCCTGCAGTTGGTCACAACATTGGGACATGCGGTAGAATCAGTGGATCCCAGCAAAAAGATAACCATTAAGGCCTATGATGATGCAGAGCATTCTTCCAAAGGAGTTGTTGTATTACCTATCGGAGTGGGGCCAGTGGTGAAGCATATTGTTTGTCAAGTTCTGGACCTTCCTTTGCCATATAATCTTTTGTTAGGAAGACCTTGGATACATGTCATGCAAGTCGTTCCATCTATATATCATCAGTGTATCAAGTTTCCCGATAACGGTGTAGAAATCACAATCCTTGGCGATGCAAACCCATTTGCATATTGTAACAATATTAATCATCAGCTAGAGATTACCATACCTAACATTAAAGAAGCTATCCCTTCCACATCATATGTTAGTCCAACCTCTCTTTCCAGCTCAATCACCCCTATACCAAAGCAAGAGAAGTTGAAAATGAAAATGACTAAAGAAGGTCCCGGGGAATATAATCTTAGCCAACTCTTTTGTGTTTGGCAATTACCCATCTCCCCTAGAACTCATGGCAAGCCTCAAAAGTTGCTTCAACCACCACTAGCTAAGCAAGAATGCACTTTGGCGTAGTTCATCCTTGGTAAAAGTCGAGAAGAAGAAACCAGAGATAAGGACCTGGAATAATGGATCTACAAAGACCCTATCGACATAAAAATCCTATAGGCTAAGCTTCCCACTGATAAATATGGAAAAGGCCTCACTATCATGCAAAGGGTGGGCTATGATGGCCAGAGTGCTTTGGGACATTGAAAACAAGGAAGATATGAGCCCTTACAACCTGAGTTGAAACCCAAAGATAAAACTGTAGTAGGTTTTCAAAAGGAATCTCTTCCTAAGCTCAAATTCAAAGGTAAGCCCAGCAAACCCATGTATCAACTAGTTATTCCAAGAAGGCCATCCTTGATTATCTTCCTTGATTATCTCTGCGGCACCAACAAAACCCACTACATCAACAAAACTATTAATCCCCTTAGTAGCATCAAAGCCATTAGCAACATCAACAACACTGATAATCCCATCAGTTTCGGCAGTAGCACCAATTGTACCAACAACACCAATAATCTCAGCAGCAGCATCAACAACACTAATAATCCCATCAGTAGCATCAGTAGCACCAACTGCACCAACAACATCGATACTCCTAGTAGCAGCATCAACAACACCAATAATCCTGCCAGCAATTCCACCTCCAAAAGAGCACGAACTTGTAACCAATACACTCTTCAATTCAAAAGACATCCCAGCTTGGTATAGTAATTGGATGTTAGAGAGTGATTCAGAGACCGACTCACATGAGTGGGAATTTGATTTAGTGAATCTAAATACTTCAGATGAGGAAGACACATCACCTCCACCACATTGTAAAGATATCCCAGTTTATGGAGAGGCATGGATCAAAACCTTTTGGGTTCGTGAGCAAGAAGCAACTCCCACAAGCCCTACGTCAAATCCGACACCAGAACCTAACAAGGAGAGTACCATCAATGAACTTCACTCCTCTATATTAACCCTCACTGACGCCTCCTCTGAACTCAACCTAATCAATAAGGTCATGCCTATCATCCACCCTGAACTCATCGACTAGAACCAGCCAAATCCCCCATGTCTTGATCACTTCCAAAACAATGAGGTGCTCATCAAATTTTTAGAAATACAAGATAACATACCAAGTGGGGATCATAAAGCTAGATTTTCCATCGAACTTAATAGCACAACATACTTTGGGGCAGATGCCAAACCTTTCAGTTGCAAAAACATCACAACAAAACATGGATCTTCTAGTGAAAACCGCACTGTAGCACTTGTTGATCCCAAAAAAAGTAAAAATAAAGAGCGTATCCAAAGGTGAACACCTCTCTGAGGCACTTGAGGATGAAAGGTTTGACATCCTCCTTTCTAGTACAAATCAGGAGAGATTGACGATCCTAATCAAAGAAACAAAATAATTCAATGTGGGGACCCCTGAGACTCCTCACCAAATACATTTGGCATCTCTATTAACTCCAGAAGAACAACCAAAATTTGTGGAATTCTTCCAGAAGTGTCAAATCTATTGGGAAAAATGGTGTCTCAACCTTGCATTTATGCGAGGTTACTATTTATAGTAAGTTTTCATTTGAGCATGAAATGGTGCGAAACTCTCCCCGAAGCTTCTGGTTGGCTAGATAAGCATTCCGGTAAAGTTGCGTCACAAGGTCACAGCTAGTTTTGAAGATATTAAAGTTTTCGTCTTGGAGGGGTGCGATAAAATGTTTAAACTTAATTTTGGGGGCTTTAGAGGCTCCAAAATGCTCTAAAAAGTGGCCATAATCGGTGTAGCCAGTTACGAGGTGATAGAGCACTTCGCAAGCTTTCCGACGCTTCAAACGGTTCATCAATCGGACACCCGGTTCTCAAGTTATGGCCTCCGGAAGTTTGTACTTCTGAAATAGGAAAAATAATTTGTATCGGATACATAAATGAGCTGTAAAAGGGAGCGACACGTGTTGATGTGTGCTTTAACATGTCATAGGGCATCTAAAAGGGAGATAAGGTTGGCTACACCTTATTGGGTGGTTTTAGCCCATGGTTTTGTAATACCGTTTGACGGTTTCTTGTATTGTATCTCCTATTTATGAGGTGTGTGAGATAGAGGTTGGGTGTAAGAGTCTTATGGCTATTGAGTTACCTTTGAATCTCTGATTAGTGGTACTCCTGCGAAGAGCTTGCTCTGCAAGTATGTTGTAATCTGTTTTTGATTGCTGAATAAAATATTGAGCTGCTTTTGGAGTGTGGGGTTTTTCTCCTGAAAGGGTTTTCCCCACGTAAATCACTGTGTTGTGGTATGAATGTTATTATATCTATTTCTATTTTCTGTAACTGTTGTAACGATCTGAAAAAGTTTTGCATTACCCTCCTCTCAAGGTTAGTGTAGGAAGTTGTTTCCGCTACTTAACTTCCGTACAAAATCAACTTCGCATGGTCTTATACAAACATGCCTGGCTTAGATCCTTATTTGGTCATGCATCACCTAATTGTGGTAGAAGGGGCTAAACCTATAAAACAAAAGCTCAAAAAGATGCACCCACATATTGTTTTTCTTGTCAGGGCATAACCCAAAAAGCTCTTAGATGTTGGTTTCATCCGACCAATTGATTATGCAAATTGGATCTCCAACATTGTACCTGTTGGCAAGCTTAATGGGGGCATCCGTATCTGTATAGACTTTAGAGATTTGAACAAGGCATGCCCTAAAGATGACTTCCCCTTACCAAACATTGACATGATTGTCGATCTAACAGGAGGTCATGAAATGCTTTCTCTTATGGATGGCTTTTCAGGGTACAAACAAATTAAGATTGCTCTAGAGGATTAACATAAAACTGCTTTCACATGCCCATGGGGAACCTACTATTGGAATGTGATGCCATTTGGTCTAAAAAATGCAGGGGCAACCTATCAAAGAGCTATGACTACCATCTTCCATGACATGATGCACACCATAATGGAAGATTATTTCGATGATTTACTCGCTAAATCCTTAACAAGAGAAGGACATATGGAAATACTAGGTCAAATCTTTGACAAATTAAAGCAATATCATGTACGTCTTAATCCAAAGAAGTGTGTTTTGGAGTAACCTCGGGGAAGCTCCTAAGATACATTATCTCAAGCAAAGGCATTGAAGTAGATCCGACAAAAGTCAAATAAATCATGGACATGCCACCTCCCAAGAACATTATTCAGTTAAGGACACTACAAGGGCGGCTACAATCAATTCAGAGATTCATTGCACAATTAGCTGATAAGTGTCATCCCTTCACGCATCTATTACACAAAAATATCTGCTTTCAATGGGATACAAAGTGCCAGCAAGCATTCCAAATGCTTAAAGACTACCTCATGAATACATTGTTGTTGATCCCACCAGATCCAAGTAGACCTTTAGTGCTATATATTTCAGCTACAAATATGGCATTAGGAGTATTGCTGGCACAACACAATGTAGAAGGAAAAGAATGTGTTGTATACTATATCTCTTGCACATTGGTAGGCTATGAACTCAATTACACACCTATTGATCAAGCTTGCCTAGCAATTATCTTGGCAGCCACCAAATTGAGGCACTACATGTTAACACACAAGGTACAACTCATCACCAAAATCGATCCACTCAAATACCTACTCAACAAGGCAGGATTAACAGGTCACTTGGACAAATGGGTGATGATCTTGAGTGAATTTGGTATAGATTATGTGGATCGCAAGGCTATCAAGGGGCGAGTTATTGCAGATCAGTTGGCCGATGCACCCCTCGCAGGTGACCATCCTCTTATTTCCAACTTTCCAGACGAAGAGATCTTCATGATCATAGCTACACAACCATGGAAACTCTATTTTGATGGCTCATATACCGGACATGGCTCAAGGACAGGTATTCTTTTCATCACACCTCAAGGTGACAGCATCCCAAAGTCATACAGGCTCACTTTCCCATGCACCAATAATATAGCATAATATGAGGCCTTAATCACAGGACTCAAATTGGCTATACAATGGCATCTTGAAGAGATACAGGTATATGGAGATTCTCAGCTAGTCATCTGACAAGTCACCGATGAGTACCAAACTAAGGACGATAAGCTCATGTCATATAAAAGGATGGTGGATAGTTACAAAGGATCATTTACTACTATCACATTTGAGCAAGTGCCCAGAGATTAGAATCGAGCTGTTGACGCAATGGCTACAATTGCATCTCTCTTGGATCTTCCGTAAAATTCAACACTCTACAAGTTCTTGGTTGAACATATTTAGATCCCCGCGTATGATATCCCCGAAACTAAAATGATATGTCACCTAGTTAGTTTTGAATCCCCATGGTACGGTGAGTTCTTCACTTACCTCTGCAATCACACACTTCCTCCTAACCAATCCAATAACCAATGCAAAACCTTCATCTGCAAAACCACTCGATACACCATCATTGTCGAAACCCTATACAGGCGATGTCTTGATGGTACTCTCCTTCGATGTCTGGAACAATATGAGATAACAAAGACCTTAGAAGAGGTACATGACGGAATTTGTGGGGCTCACTCAAGTAGTCCTTCACTCGTAAAGAAGATCATGCATGTTGGATACTATTGCCCATCCATGGAAAAAGACTCCTACTATTTTGTCAGAAAATGCAAGAAGTGCCAAGTTCACAGAGACCTGATACATGCACCAGCGCAAGAATTGCAACCAATCACAACACCATGGCCCTTTTGTCAATGGGGACTTGACCTTGTGGGTAAAATCCATCTATCTTCATCCAACGGCCATAAAATTATCATTACCACCACATAATACTTCACAAAGTGGATCAAAGCCATTCCACTTACCCAAGTCACCAGCAAGCAAATCGCCTCATTCATCCTTAATTACATCATCTATCGGTATGGTGTACCCATGTCCATCATCACAGAGAACGAGCTTCCTTTCAAAAATCAAGATGTCCGCGATCTCTATGAGAAGTTTCACATCCAACACCGTTTTTCCACCCCCTATTACCCATAAGGAAATGGTCAAGCCGAAGCATCAAACAAAAACATATTGAGGATCCTCAAGAAGACGGTCAATGATGCTGGTCATGTTTGACACATTCGATTAAATCCAACACTATGGGCGTATCGAACTAGCATTCGAACCCTTACATGTGCAACTCCCTACTCACTAGTCTATGGAGTAGAAGCCATCCTACCTATTGAGGTTGATATACTATCTCTACGGGTTTCCTTGCACAATTTGATAGATGATGAAGCATACCAGGTCTCTCATCTTCAGGACTTGGAACTGCTTAATGAAAGGCGACAAGTTGCATACAACCACTTAAAAGCCTATCAACAGCGAATGAGAAGAAACTACAATCATCAGGTTAAACCTCATACATTTGAGGTAGGTGATCTTGTTCTCAAGGAGAATCTTCACAACCAACCAAACAAAGAACATCAGGGCAAGCTTGAATCCAACCGGCTAGGTCCATATGTTATCATTGTTGTATTTGGGTATGGGGCATATTAGTTGGCAACTTCAGAAGGGGAACCGCTAGCAAATCTGATCAACAACATGCACCTCAAACGGTTTCATACATAAGTTGTGCAGAGCATTAGGCTCCTCTATATATCAGAAAAATACCAAAACATTCAAAAAAAGTCCTGAAGAAAAAAAATATTAAAAAAAATTAATTAATTAAGAAAATAGTAAAGAAAAATCATACATCCAAACAGTGAAAACCACTACGGTGGCACCTTGGGTAAGTGCGGTGGTGAAAACTTGGCAAATAGGCACCATTCATAAAAACTATGGCTCCATTGTCTTTCAGACTTGTTGCGATCACATCCATTGCATCCATTCATTTGTTATTCAAACCATGGCTTGTCATTGATCTGTAATTAGGGTTAGTACTTCATGTGTCCTGCATCCCGCTTTCATCGTAACATCTAACTGGGGGCAATGATTTTAACCTATTAATGGAAGTGGATTCTACATTACTTATGATTCGTTGAGTTCCTTATTCAAAATTGGCTGGAAATAATACCAAAAACATTCAAAAACACTCACAAAATCCAAAAACATGATAAAACATCAAAAAAATAATCAAAAACATGGCAATGCATATTATTCCTTGTACATACACATCACAACAGACACCAAACAAAAATTTTGAGCTACTCAAATGATGATCACTTATCAAATCAACCAACCAATCAAAACATCTACACATAATTGTCTTCACAAGGATGCATCATTCCTCACAAACAAGACATGGTAACATTTTCTTTGACAAGAAAATTTTCTTTAAGATGATAAGTACTTGGTCGGTTTGTTATTTATTTATTTATTCATATCAGGTTCCTACACTACTCCAGGATATCCACAAGTGATTAGAGTATTCAGGATGGTTCCTAATATCTTTTTGTTTGTTATCTATGGATTGTTCCAATGAAGCTCTAGGGCATGTACTAATGGTGTTTACGTGGGAAGTTCACTAAGCTACATGATCATATGCAAAAATACAGTCATGGATCACTATGGCTTACTGACTACAATGTATACCTCGACGATTTGTGCATGAACCAAAATGGAGGGTCACTTTTTTTCCTTATTTATAAATGCTTGCTTACAGGTGAAATGCTCAAAACTTGTTTCCTTCTACCTTAGCCAATAACGATACTACCATGATCGATGAGGAAAATAAAGCACTATGAATACTCTATGGATCATCATTCCATCTCATCTGTTTATATTGCATTTTGTTGCATATCACACATCCATTTTCTCATTCATTATTCATATCTATTTTTTTACATGCAAGTAATTCAGGCTTATATGAGAAAGCACCTAATATAATTTGTCTTGGGTATAAAATCATGACGGAGTTCTTTGATACATCATCTCACATCTACAAATTCTCACCAACTTGCATTCATATATCATGAAGGCATGGCATTATCATGTTAGTTACATCAACTGCATTCAGTTCATTATCGTTTAGTTACACTTCAATTCATTTAGATATTCATTTAAGTGCATTGATTTATTCATCACATTAGGGAATTTAACACATCATGTGCATTTATTATTATTTACTTACATTTCATTTAAGTGCATATGTTTCTCCATTATTAAGAACATCCCTTCATCCATTTAGTGCATTCATTTAAAAACATTAAATATGCATTCCTTTCATTATCCTTTGAGTTCATTTAGGATTCATTTAGTAGGTACATTTTTTAGTTTCATCTAGATTCATAAGATGTTATTCATTATCCTTTAAATGCATTAAGGTATAGTTATTCATTATCCTCTAATTGCATTAAGGTGCAGTTATTCTTTATCACTTAGTTGCATTTATTTGCATTATCATTTTAATCTCATTTATCTCTTAGTTATATTTTGAATGATTTTAGTCATTTAGATTCATTTTAGATACATCTCACAAACATCACATCATTTAGATACATTCATTTAAGTGCATTCATACATAAACATTTGTATCAACATTTGTTCATCCATTTATAGTGCATCCATCTAGTTACATACATAAACATTTGTATATACATTTGATTCACTTAGATTCGTCTTAAAAACATGCATCTGATACTCATATAATCATCAAATCACATCATCAACATAAACAAGTATTATATATCACAAATATTATTTTATCTCATCTCATCATATAGCATACATCATCATCATTACATCATATTTATATCATTACACAAGCATCATCCATCTTCTACCCGCATCCACATGATTAGCCAAATCATCCATAGCATGCATATAGAAATCATATCATCACCATGTACATATAGAAAACAAATCATCCATGGCATGAATCTAAGCATAACTCATAATCATCATCCATGTCATCATACATATGCATATCATATCATCACAAAACACAGGATCTCCTCATATATCGCATCACAAAAACATACATGTATCAGAGTACAATGATGTCAAAATATATCGGCTACCAAGAGCCAACCAAGTCACAATCCAAAATAGCAATGTAACTAGTACATAAAATCTCTCAAATGGCACTTTGGCCAGATGCTGCACCACCACCACTCCCTGCTCCACCCTCACCATCTCCCTGAGGAGGACCCATCGCACCACCACTTCTCTGCACCCTCCGAGACCGCTCTGCTCTTGCTCGCCACATCTAGGAATATCTCAGTGCCCATTGACTACTCAGTACCATCTACCCATATAACCCCCACCAGTAATCTATCTCCTCCTGAGCCCACTGCATCTCCCTCAGCACCTCCCCAGTCGAACCCTGTGCTCTCGCTACAACTCATCCTCTATCCTGCAGCTCCTTCAACCTATCCACTAGATCATATCTCTCTCGCATCACTACAATCAGCTCAGCCTCCCGTGCAAACAACTGGACATCCCTGGCTGCAATCTCTGCCTTCCTATCCTCTAAATGTGCCTCGGTTGCTCTCATTCGAGTCTGCAAGTGTAATATTATATACTCCCGCAAATCCCCCTCTCCTCCACATGTTGCTCCTCCTCCCATCTCCATAGGATCCTATCATCTACTCATGGCTCCCTCACCCATCTCCATAGGCTCTGCACCCCCACCAACATCCCTACCTCCTGCTCTGGCTACCCCCTGTATAAGTGGACCCTGTGATAGTCACAACGGTTATCCCCCTCTACCTCTCCTCTGTAATCTTCCTCCTCCACCACCTCTACCTCCAAATCCATCCCCACCCCCAAATCCCCCACCCGCTCCTCCACCACCTCCTCTTGCTCCACCAAAACCTCTCCCACCACCTCCCTCTCCTCCATCTCCTCCACCTCCACCATCACTATCTCTTCCTCCTCCACCCCTGCCTCCTCTCCTCCTTCATCGTCATCTCCTATCATCCTCAAAAGGTGGTATGGGCTTAGCCGGATCTGAAATGCGTGGAATCAGATGCGCGGTACAATACTGCATGTACTCCTCTGTCACTCTTGCATCCACAATCTTAGGCCTCATATGCCATGGTCTCGCCTATAACATCTGGAACTCGGCCAGGGCTTGATCATACGGTAACATTGGCCCCCACTGAAATCTCTCCCATACTACCCGTGCATACTCCCATAACCCCCTCTGTAATCCCCGCCTCCGTCCAAACTGTCTCATCACTCTCCCTGGCACTTGTCTCTCTACAAGGCAGGATGTGCAACCAATTAAAAAACATGTCATAAATACATACGATAGGACCTCTGCATCATCCTTCCAGGGCTCACTTGATATACAACCTCCATATCACTAAATCTAGGTCATCTAAAGCCCATCGCCAAAACTCCAACTTCCCCAAATGGGGCTGGCTCATCATCCCTCCATACAGATAAACATAGGGCTGATCTATCGCCCAAAATCTCAAGCAAACTGGTCGTGTGACTAGCAAGTGCTCCCAAGCCTAGATGTGTAGCAATGTGATCCCTACTCCTAGTGATCTCATCTCTCAGTACACCACCTCATGTAGTTCCCTGTAAAGATGTGCTAGCACACATGGCCCCCAGGCATAGCGGGTCCCCTCAGTCATCATCTGCTCAATCACCTAGCCCCAACCAACGGCCAGTCCATGTGAACGTCAATCGGGGCAAAGCAAACGTCCAACGATCCTTGATAAAACTGCTGGTAAAGGCTCATACAGTGCTGCTATGTCCTCCCAGGCTACAGAGCCATCCTCAATATAAACATCATCAACAAATATCCTCTGCACTGCCACCGTCCCTAGTCCTTGATCATAGGTCACCAGCTCCCCTCTAATCGGGATATGCAGTATCCTCCACACATCCTCTAGCATCACCGTCATCTCTCCCATTGCCAGGTGGAAGGTACATGTCTCGCTATGCCACCACTCATCTAGTGTTGTCAGCAGTCTACGATTCGTTCGAATCACACGAAGATACATCATATCGTACAACCCAGTCACAGCGACGCAATCTATCTCTACCTCTGTCAACTGCTCTCACAGCTGCTATGTGGCAGGATGTCACTCTTGCATCTGTAAAACGAGCAATTCCTCCTACACACATGAACCATGATCAGTTGTTTTGCTACAAACTTTCTTAAGATTTCAACCTAGACTATCAACAAATACTTTGATCAAGTATCTTTGGGTCTCAACAGGTCATCGATTATGGCAATCCTAGACTACAACAGGCATTTATCGTAATGACCTAAGTCTCAACAAGGCTGCTATAATTCACCAAAACAACCAATCAAACAATCAACCAAGGCATCAGGCTATGTTCTCTAACACTGGGCCATTTGATCACAATAGCATTATTCTGCTAACAATAGCGCTACAATTTGTGCATAAAAGCGTTAAAAACCTAACGCGCTAAAACAACTACACAATAACGCTAGTCAATAACAACAGCGCTGCAACAAACACACAAAAGCGCTAATACTACACTAGCGCTATTACTATGCAACAAACGCGCTAAACCTACCAAAAGCACTACAACTACTATACAATAGCACCATTGTGGCACAATAGTGCTATTTTAGGCAACAAAAGCGCTAAAACACAGTTTTAGCACTATTGTCTTGCTTGGACTTTGACGCTTGAAGAAACATAACAAAAATGCACAAAACACAAAATTCAAAATTTGTGTATTGCTGGTCCGTAGTCGTCTGGCCGCTGGAATCGACAGATCTGCTCTAACCGGTGATCTGCTATGGGCACAAGCATTATGATCGTTGCTCACTCTTTCGCCAAAAGTCACTATCAGAGCTCCAAACTACTATGGAGATAGGTGTGAATGAGCCTATTTTTACCCTTCCCCCTCCCATATATACCCTCCAGCCCTAACCCTAATTCACCCCGCTCACCATTGTGGTCCCTGTGAACTTCCAACGCCTCTCATTTCTCTGTTTTACCTCTGATTTCTTTCATTCTTTCACCATTATTGTTAATTTCTTCTCTTCTACCTCCCCTCCAATTCTTTCTCTTTTTTGAGAGATCGCCCAATTTTTCAAAAAATTCAGCCCATCTCTAAAGGGGGCATAGCACCCATTAAATTAAACATTTATGGGGCATATTTCTTCACGACCGATTTTTTTTTCTTTGAAACAAAGCGATAAACCACACCATCTCAAAGAAGGGCAAATGTAGTCACATAAATCTGTCCACTTAATTAAATGAATATTTACTATTATTTAACTATCAATCATTAGTTAATTAAATTAATATTTAATTAATTCATCCTCAACCTCTTCTCCTATTTTTAAAATAAATTATTCAAATTATTTAAATTAATTCACTAAGTCACACTTAAAAATCAATTAAATGAATAAAACATATTTATTTAATTTAACCCCTTTCCTCTTTTAAATAAATAAATAAATAAAATATTTATTTAAATCCCTAAACTACCCCCCAACTTGCATTCTCCTACAAATGCAAGTTGCACCTTTTTTTTTTTTTTGATTGGTAATTTTTGTGTTATATTGATTTCCAAAAAAGAGCTACAATAATCCGAGGCCATACAGATTTCAACATCGGCCCAAAAGACAAACAATCCTAGCCTACTATGTAGAGCGTTTAAGCTAAAACGGAAATAAAAAACCAGTACTGTGCATTTCTGCACTAAATATTACTACCATCCATAAAAAAAAAAAATTAAAACCAGCAAATATTAGTAAAGCAGAACAAATTTATAGCACTGTAACTACTCAGTCGGTATCGCTCTAGTCGGCTGCTTCTCCTCCTCATCTGTAATATCTGCCAAAGCTTTTCCTTTTGCTGCTTCAATCTTCATCTTCAGGATGCAATCCAAATTCCCAAAATCTGGGTCTCCTTCTAGACTTGCTAAAAACTGGACCGCCCGCCCTTCCTCAAACCGGTCTCACAATTCTCTCCCCACCTCCATGCGCGCCACCACCTTGAGGGCTTTCAGTACTTCATTTGTTCTTATTAGTTTGATGCAGAGCTTCATGGCTTCCCAGCCTATGCAAGCTCGCTCTCGGCATTGCTCCTTTATTCGATTTTCCGGCCCTCGAACAAAGGGTAATATCTCCTCCTTGACATCTCCTTCCCGAATGTAGATTCCAGTCTGAGGGATAACCCACTCCAAAATGGAGTCAAGGTTGATCAAATAGTCCCCGTCAATCAACTTTGTCATCGTGAGCTTTATTTTCTCCACCTCTGGTTCAAATTTGCATGCCTAGACCATAATCAAGGAATAAACCTCCATATTCGTCATGTACCTGAAGTGAATGTGCACCAACTCCTCCCCCAATATTAGACGCACTGCACTCCATAGTTTTTCTTCCTTGTATTTGAAGAGTCCCTGCATTCTTTTATCCAACACCGTTCCCAAAAAAGGAACCAATTTCTTCTCGGTTCTTATAGTAAAATTTGCCTCCATTGAACCTGCTCAAAAACTGTTAACTCCAAACACTACACTGCAAAAGACATAAAAACTCTCATTAATCTGGTTCTTGATAATACATTGCTCATAAACCAAAATAGTAATTCCTCCACCATCGTTTGCGATGGGTCATAAATGCATAATCAATGATATAAATGGAAAAATATTTCTTAGCAGATTTGTTGTCCTCCGCCATTGTCTTGAACAGATACTCTGCACTCGATAACTGCCTCATTAATTGCAGTGCCTTTGAGAGGGTGTACTTGTCATTATGGGTTGTCTTGTGTGCTTATTGATTATTTCATGCTTCTTGGACTGCATTAACTCCACTTCAACACTCTGCCATCTCCCTGCCACCGCTTGGCCATTTGGCTTGTCATGTCACATCTGATGTTGGAGAGGAGGTCCGCCATTGCATTGGCACCTCGCCTGACATGGGAGACCCGAAACTCCTCAAAGAAGTTTAGTTTTTATCTAATGATCTCCACCCAATGGGATAATTTTCATGATGGGGTGTTACCCTTCCCTATTGCATTGATGATCACTTGAGAGTCTCCTTCCGGGTGCAACTTTGGAATTTTCATGTTTATAGTCAATTCAGTTGCCATTAGTGCTGCCTGTGCCTCTGTTTCGTTATTTGTTCCATCCTACAGTTGTCGTGCACCCTTGAAGAGGATGACCCCTTTATCATTTCTTGCTACTACTCCCACTCCTGAAGTTCCCAGGTTTCCCCTAGATGCCCCATCAAAGTTTATTTTTATCCACTCCTTAGTTGGCGATTCCCATTTAACCTCCTCTTTTTCTAAAGGAGGATTAACCCTCAAAGACCCATTAACGGGTTCCAAGTTGCACCTATTTTGTTGAAATAAAGTAATTTTATTTTAATTAAAATCCTATTTTCCCTCACCCACCAAACTCACTTGCATCCTAAATCCATTCTAGATTCTTCTAAACCATTCCTAATTAGCCTAAACCTATCCCCTAATTATTGTCACATTCCTAAGCAACTTGAAGTCACTTCTCAAAACCTCCAAAGTCTTTGAAAAACATTAAATGCTTTATGTCTCCAACAAGTTAACCCCTAAAGTCTTCCAAACCATTAATGGTTCTTACATGACCATTTATGGCTCTTACATAACCATTAATGGTTAAACTCAACTCACCCACATGGTTAGAGACTTTCCCTCTAACTCAACCCTCATTTAACTCATGGGTCTCTTCAAGCATTCATTGCTTTGACCATGGTTATCCCCATTAACTCTTGCACAAGAGTTTATCCATTGGATAAAAGCATTATTCATTGGATAAAGGCTTTATTCATTCAACTCAAGCCTAACCTTACCTCCTAAGGTAACCTTCAAGTCATTTCAAACATTTAATGCTTCTTCCCTCTCCTCTCAAGCCATCTCATGTTGACATTTGTCGTCTTGCGATTGGGTTGAAAACCCTCACATTAATCATAAACCCATCAATCCCGACCCTTATTGAGATTACTCAATCTCAACCATCCATTTCTCTATTTTTCCTATAAATAGAGTCCATTTCCTTCATATCCAGATCCAGAAATCTTGTATGCATCTAATCTATACTAAAATTGAGAGAGCATTTTAGGAACAAATCATATCCAAATTGTTATTTTGGTTAAAATCAATATAGCTTAATCAACCTTTCTCATATTTAGCTTGTATTTGCATAGTTTAATCATTGTTCATAAATCTTGAATCGCCATAAGACTTCCATAGCAGTGCAAAAAGCTGAGGGCTACACTCATGTGGAACTTGGAGAGGAGAGGAACAAGGGAGGAGCAGCTATGAGCATGTTGGCAAGCATTTGTGAGTGTTTTGTGTATTTTCTCCCTTTTTGTATGATTTCCATAAGATGTTTGATATCTCTCTTGATATGCATGCTTAGGATTGTAGTTTCCTTTGTATTTCATTTATGATTGATACTACTAACACTAATGAATGTTTGTCTTGTGCGTTTCATAACATCCTTTTTGCAGTGCATCACAATGATCCCAACCATGGTGAGAAATTTACATGTGATGCCATGAGTATACACAAGAAGGTTTTATTATGGATATGTACAATGGTAGCGGAAATACAGAAAGATGCATGCACTAATAGATGAAATAGCTAGTTCAGAAATAGCGCCTATTTCCAAGTTTTCACTATTTCTTTTTATTGCACTTTTTCTCATATTCGATTTTTTTTTTTTTGCTTTTTCGAATTTATTTTGTATTTTTTTGCTTTTTTTGTTTTTTTTGCTTTTTCTATTTATTTTTTTAATTTTTTTTGCTTTTCCTGATTTTTTTGTATTTTTTGCTTTTTCTAATTTCTTTGTATTTTTTTCCTTTTTCTAATTTTTTTCCTTTTTCTAATATTTTTTTTTTTTGCTTTTTCTCAGACAAAAAACTTTTTGAGATGTAAACTATTGATAGGCTCTTTGAGAAAATCACCTCCAAGTGTTGATAACTGATAAGCACTAGACCCATATGCAGTCATAATGACAAAAGGGCCTAGCCAATTTGGTTCAAACTTCCCTTTCTTTTCACGATCTTGTTGATTGCGTGGATTTTCTTTTAGTTCTAGATCTCCAACTTGAAACACCTTAGACCTGACCCTATGATTTACAACTACGTGACATTCTTTGTTGGTACACTTTCAAGTGGTCAAAAGCATTATGTTGACCTTCTTGCAATAGTTCTAACTCTTGTAGCTAGGATACTCATTGTTTTTCATCTGGAATGAGACCTTTGAGTGATGCTCACAAGGATGGTATCTCAACATTAATGGGCAAGATTGCTTTAGATCCGTAAACATGGGATTATGGCGTAGCTCCCATGGGTGTGTAGATACTGGTACGATAGGCCCACAAAGCAGGATTTAACTAAACATGCCAATCTCTACCAACTTCATTGATTGTCTTCTTCAGGATTTTCAAGATAGTTTTGTTACAAGCTTCAGCTTGACCATTTCCCTGAGGATAATAGGGTGTGGAAAATTTATGCTGAATTTGAAATCTGTCACAAACTTCTTGTACATCCTGATTCTTGAAATGTTGCCCATTATCAATGATAATAGAATTAGGAATGCCATAGCGACAGATGATGTAGTTCAAGATGAAGGAGGCAATTTGTTTTCCTGTGATATTAGCTAGAGGAACGACTTCAATCCATTTTGTGAGATATTTTATAGCTGTGATGATGAACTTGTGGTTGTTGGAAGAAGGAGGATAAATTTTTCCCACGAGGTCCAGACCCCAATGATAAAAAGGCCAAGAATTTGCCAGTTGTGCAGCTCCTGAGCTAGTGCATGTATGAGATTGCCATGAATTTGACATTGTTTACATCGCTTGGCAAACTGAAAAAGAGTCCTCCATAGTCAGCCAATAATAGCCCAATCGTATGAGTTTATTCACAAGAGTAAGACCACTTGAATGAGTGCCATCAATACCTTCATGAAATTCTTTCAAGGCCTTCTCAAATTCTTCATGTTCAAGGCACTTGAGGAGAGTACCATCCAAACCTCGTCAATAAAGTGTATCAACAATGACAGCATAACGAGCAGATTGATGAATAAAGTTTTGTTTTTGATTTTTTGATAGGTCAGGGGGAATGGTATTTTCTTTTAGGTAGGTATAAATTTGACCATAACGAGAGGAATTAGGTCCTACTAGGTGACAAATGATCTGGGTATCAAGACAACCATAAGCAAGATAAAATTGTTCTTCCACTAGGAATTCATAACAAGCTTGATGTTCCGGGTTTGAAGGAGAGAAGAAATTGTAGCCATTGCATCTGCCACTTTGTTGTCAGTCCTTGGGATTTGTGCAAAGGTGATCTCAACAAAATACTTTTTGAAGTAATCAACCATTCTTTTGTAAGGCATTAGTTTATCATCTTTTGTCCGATAATCATTGTTGACTTGATTCATTACTAGCTGAGAATCTCCATAAACATGTAGCTTTGTGATGTTCCATTCTATGGCCATTTTGATTTCAGTGACTAATGCCTCATATTCTGTCATATTATTGGTGTAAGGAAATATCAATTTGTATGACTTCGGAATGGTATAACATTGAGGTGTTATAAATAGTATGCTGACTCCTAATCCATGTTGTGTATAAGATCCATCAAAATACAATTTCCATGTTTATTTTGTGACTACGAGTACATTTGCATCTGGAAATTTGATGTTCAAAGGGTTGTCATCATGCAAGGGTGCTTCTACTAGATGATCTACAATCACTTGACCTTTGATAGCTTTTCTATCAACATACTCAATATCAAATTCACTCACAATCATAAACCATTTTGCTAATCTATGAGTTAGCATTGCTTTCCTGCAAAGATACTTCAATGGATCTATTTTGGCTATCAACTTGGCTAAATGTGTCAGCATATAGTGTCTCATTTTTTGAGATGAGATAACTACAACTAAACATGTTTTTTCAATAGGTGTGTAGTTGAGCTCATATCCAAATAAGGTCCTACTGATGTAATAGATAGCTTGTTCTTTCCCTTCATGATATTGTTGCGCTAGAAGAGCTCCCAATGATACCTCTATAGGTGAAATGTAGAGCAACAATAGCTTGCCTTCAATAGGTGAAATCAACACAGGTGATTTCATCAAGTATTCTTTTATTTTGTTGAAGGCTTCTTCGCAGTTGTTGTCCAATCTGAATGGTACATTCTTGTGTAGCAAATGGGTAAAAGGATGGCATCTATCTGCTAATTGTGCAATGAATCTTCTAATGGACTGTAACCTTCCTTGTACAAAGCATAGTTGACTGATGTTCTTGGGTGATCCCATTTCCATGATTTCTTTTATCTTAGCCGAATCCACTTCTATGCCTCGGTCTAAAACAATATACCCTAGAAGTTTACCAGATGTGACTCCAAAAGCGCATTTCTTTGGATTGAAACATAACTTATATTGTTCTAGCCATTGAAAGATCTTATCTAAGATATCAAGATGTGCTTCTCCGATGTATGTGTTTTCTAATAAGTCATCTACATAATATTCCATGAATTTATGTATCATGTCATGGAAAAATGTTGTCATTGCTCTTTGATATGTAGCACTTGCGTTCTTCAGTCCGAAAGGCATGACGTTCTAGTAGAAAGTACCCCAAGGATGTGTGAAAGTTGTCTTCTCCTGATCTTCAGGTGCTATTTTTATTTGATTATATCCCCAAAAATAATCCATTAGAGAAAACATGGCGTGTCGAGTTGTTAAATCTACAATGATGTCTATGTTTGGTAAAGGAAAGTCATCCTTTAGACATGCTTTGTTGAGATCTATGAAATTTTTACAAACCTCGATGCTCTTGTCTGGCTTGGAAACATGTACAATGTTCGACACCCGTTCTAGATATGCAACTAGTCTTATGAACTCCACATCTAACTATTTATTTAGTACTGATTTTACAAGGAGAGCTATGTGAGGATGCATTTTTCTCAGTTTTTGTTTAACTAGTTTAGCTCCCAGAGATACATTTAAATGATGCATTATGAGATCAGGATCTAACCCTGGCATATCTGCATATGACCAAGCGAAGTTTATTTCTCTTTTTGAAAAATTCCATGTAGTCCTTCTTCTCTTGTTCTGATAATGATGTTGTTGGATGTAAGATCTTGGGATTGTCTGATATACCAATATTAACTGCTTTTGTTGGCTCGATCAATATAAAATACCTCTCCTGATAATATTCAATAAGAGTGTCAAATCTCCCTTCCTCTGGTGCCTCAAGGAGGTTTTCACTTGCGGATATGTCCTTTCATTTTACTTTTCCTCAATCTAATATTTTCATTAAATAGTTTTCAGCATTAGATTTGATATTTGATTTATTTGTTTTATTTTTGCAACTGAGAGATTTGGCACCCCCTTGACTAGAAGATGCATTATCGAATTCACTGGTAGAAGGTGTTTTGTGTTCTACAACATTGAGATATAGGGCAATGGCATAGTCATCACATAAAGTATCTATCTCAATGGGTCCATTGTTTTCCCAATCACTAAGCTCCAGATGAACCAAAGGTAAAGGGTCGTCTAGTTGGTTAGTCTCCAATGTGTTAAGGATCATAATAGAACTATCAAAGTTTTCAATGATTATTTCCACGTCTAAATTGTTACTCTCCTCAGAATGCTATTTCTTAATTAGTCTTTGATTGTCCTCTCTATAGTCATAATTGATAGATTGTGATTCTGATTCAAGTGGTCTATATTGTGACGTTTGTCCTACATACGAGTGAACTATATTGACATCGACATTTTTTGCATAATAAGATCCTTTAGAGAATGCTTCAAAATGATATAAATCTTATTCACACTCATTAGAGTTTGTTTCACTAGAAGCTATCAATTTGCAAATTTGTTCATAAAGGTTATGGGTAGATTCTTCTCTTTTAATGACAAGTTCTTCTTGTCTTCAATCATTTTCCTCTTCTTGTTTCTTGCGCGCTGCTTGTTGTTGTTGTTGTTGTTGTAGTTCCAGTTGGTTCTGTCCAAAACCTAGCCTCGTCTTGTCCTTGGCATGGTGGGATGGAAGTTGTATAGGTTCTAGAATACCTTCTTTTCTTTTTCCTATAGGGTCGTTGCCACCATATCCCATTTTTTGTAGGATATGAAATCCTTTTGCATATTGTTCTGTTAGTATGTTGATAGTTTTCACTTCTTGTTGACATTCCACTTCATCTTTGTATAACCACTTGAGGATATCTTTATCTTCAGTTTCTTCAGATAGAGTCCCTGCCTTGATAAATGATCCATCAAATATTTTGAGTCCTTTTGTATGGGTCCTACTCTGATTCACAACACCACTATTCCTTTGGAAGAGTGTTCTTCTTCATCATATCCTTTTATTATGATCTTTTTCCGAGGGTCAACTACATTTTTAGAAAAGCCTAAAGCACTCGCAATACTTGATGAGCAAATGTTTAAACTAGATACTCCATCTATTAGGACATGTTTAACTCATGTTTTATGAATGAGAACTTTGATATGGAGATGAACATTATGGGGATGTTTCAAAGACATGTCATCATCTTCTGTGAAGGATAAGCAATGAGGCGCTATTAGATGTCTCACCATAGCTTGGAATTGATCAACACCCAAATCTTTAGGGACTGTGGTATCTAGTAGAGATTTTTCCAAAATCTCTTTATGCGTCGATGAAAGTTTTAGAAGCTCTAATAATGATATTTGTGCATGTGTCTTTTGCTTTATTGATCCACTATGTTATATTGTTTGGAAGTAGATGGTGCATTAGTTGTTGGACTCGACAAAGTTACTTTAGCTTTACTTCTTATGATTGCATTTGTCGATCCAAGTTGTTGTTTTTCTTTAACCACAATAACATTGACCACATTTTCATAAGTGTGAACATAATTGACCTTTTCCTTTCCTTTTTTAATCTCTTGATGTTGATGCTTCACCCTTCTCGTAATTTGGGAGTGGGGTTTTAAATGCAATGTGTGACTCATTTGTTTTATGCCCATCCATAGTTATTGCTTTGTTATCTATCAAGTCTTTAATGACATGTTTCAATTATTGACAATCGTTCATTTGATGTCCCTTGCTTCTATGGTAGTCACAATAGTAATTGTCATTCCACCATGTTGGTTTAACTTTAGGCTCGAAATCTCTTGCTTTTGGTAATGTGATCAATTTATTTGCAAGAAGTGTTTTCAAAGCCAATTCAAATGGTTCACTAATAGGTGTGAATTTTATGAAAAAAATAGGGAAAGACGGTTTAGGTTTGTTGTTATCTTGATTAACCATTGGTGTGCGACTTGATAGATTAAAGATGGGTTGCTTTAGTTTTAAGTTATTGACATCCACCACTCCATTGTTGACAATTTTTCTATTTCTAGTCCAAAATTTTGGTTTTTCATTGTTGTTGTTGTTGGAAGATTTTTTTCCTTCTTTATAAAGTTTTAATACTCCTCTTTTAACCAAACCATATTCAATCCTGATTCCATTCTTGATCATTTTGTCCAACTTGGTGGACATTGTAATTTGAGTCTATAACTCATCTCACTATTCAAATTATCAATGAAAATGTCCATCTTTTAGTTATCAGTTATAGGACGAGAGTATCTAGCATACAACCGCCTCCATCTTTGCAAGAATGCCATGAATGGTTCTTATTTTTTTTGTTTTGTGTTGCATAGATCAAGCATGGTTATTTCATGTTGAATGTTATACGAGTACCGAGAGACAAATTTGTCCACCAATTCTTCAAATGATCTGATACCAGGTGAAAGTTTTGAAAACCATTCCTTAGCTTGTCCACCCAAGCTCCTTGGAATTAGCCTCATTAGATATGTCTCATTATGTGCAAATTCCATACTCTTTGTACAAAAACTTCTCACATGATCTTGTGGATCAGTTTTTCCATGTCATATTTATCATATTTAGAAATTTCACAATTTGGTGGAAAAGCTATCATGTTTAAATTTCTGTCAAATGGATATGGACATATATCTTCCAATGAGTATTTATTGGTGGTTCCCCTTTTCATGTCTTGGATTTGTTGTTGAAGTGCTTGTATTTGTTGTGTGAGAGTCAAGAGGGGATTATCTACATTATTCCTTGTTTCGTCATTTCTAGTGTCTTTGTTTCTATCATCATGTGTTCGAGTGTTATTGGTGTGATTTGTGTTGTTTTGTGCTTCACTTGTTGCTTCAGTTTGTCTTAATCGTGTCACATTAAAGTCATGAGGCAATTTCACACTCAGGTTTGTCAATATTAGAAAGTATTTCTCTTTATCAAATTCTAATATCCTTTCCATGATTTTTCCAAATTTGGGATCTTGTTGTGCTTCTTTAATCATTTCATCAGATATTTCTTCTTCATCATCATCTTGATTATGTGATCTGAAAGGAATTTCTTCTTCCATTGTAGATTTTTGCTTTTGCTTCTGTTGTTTAACTCTTTTCGTCTAATATCTAGTCAAAATAGACATACAAGTGATTAAGATTTTAAGCTTTGATCTATTGTTTTGAGTGCTAGCTTGATGTGATTTAACCAAGTCAAATAGGAAAGATCCTATTGATAAGACAAAGTTAATATGATTTAAAAGCCCTTATTTCACGATAAAGGATGATAGATCCTGATAAATGAAATTGTGCTAAGAAATCAAAGATCAGAAATGATAAATATGCACTCGGGATGTTTGATTTAATCTTGTTAAAAGATTTCACTTGTTAACTAGGTTTTCTCTAGTCTGGAACTGATCATGTGATGATGAATATGAATTCTACTCTGAAAAGGATATTTGAATCTGAAATTTGTTTTTTGTCACATGTCATATTTTGCTCTTTGTCTAAGGTATGAACGTGTCTATGTGCTAGAACAGAATGTGAATGTGTTGAACTATTCAACCTATGTGTTTTTATATTCTCTATATGCGCTATGATATCCCTCATATGCGCTATTGAGTTCACTGAATGCGCTATGCTGCTCTAGTGTTAAATATCTCTGATGGTTTTGACTTTGTTGCAAACTGGAAACTCTTTGTTTTCTATGTGCTAAATTTTGACTAGTATGCGCCATTATGTTGCCTGAATGCGCTAATATGTTCGATGTATGCTCAAATATGTTTTGTCTATGTGTTGTTGTTTTTAGTTCATGCACTATTCTATTAGGTCGATGCACTAAACTGATCTAGTTACCTAATGTTTTGACAGTGTAAACTTGTTTCAAATTTCCAATTTTGTGTGTTTCGATGGATGATTTTCTAATTAATGATGCAAACACAAAAGCAATAATTTAAATAGTTATTTTTCCCTATAAATTAAACATTGAGTGTATGTTCGAGGCTCAACGAAAGCCCAAATTTCCACAGGTAAAACACATATAAGACACTTCAAAATGTTATATCTTAAAGATTGGATACAATGCGATAACTCATCCCACAACTTGGAATCTCCATGACGCAAGTGTAAGCACTCTTAAAGGGGGTACCCACTATTGTCATTGTCGAGAGGTGGAAAATAGGGGCCTCCAGGACTGGAAGGATAACCCGAACACCCTCTCGTCAGAAGTCTAGATGTAGCCTATGCAAAGCTGAGGATTTTTGCCTCTCCTCCAAGGTGCCTAATGGTGGGTGTCTTGGGGGGAAAACTTGCTATCCCCTTGCACTGAAATTATCACACCAAGGCTTAAAAGGTGGCTTCTATTTTAACAGTTTCTATTAAGGGCATTCGTTCAGAGCGTTAGGATATAAACTCTGTTAAGAGGTCTCCTAGCCTTGAGAACCAAGGTTTTATATACCCAATGATATGAAGGAAATTTGTTCCTGAGCACTTCCGTTGATCTCGATGTTCATCAAGACCACTTTTATTTTATAGTGGGTTGGATGAAATTGGCTTTAGTTGTTCTCGCTTAGGTCATTCCCCTCTCACCCGACCTTATGGGCTACTTGGGAGGGAAGGCCTTCTAAGGTATTGCACTACTTGAAATGAAAAGATCGATGAGTCTGGTTTTATGATCACCCCATGAAGGGGAGATCACACTCACCTATCATCTCAAACACATAAGACATGGTTTTCTTTGACCGCCTAATTAAAGATAAATGCCTAATTTAATGAATTGAAACAACTCTAACCCCCAAAAAGCTCCTCAAAAAGCTGATACATCGTGCACCCAGACACTGTTAAAAAGTTCCTAAAAAACCTCATACACTGTGCACCCAGAAACCATAAAAAAAATCAAAAATCAAACCAATAAATCCATTCAAAGACCATAGAAACTAACTTCCTAACTTCTGCCACGCTCAAAATAATTAAACATCTAAATAAAAAGGGTGGAAAGGGATCTACATTAAGTTCTCCCTTTAGATAATTCTATCTAAATAAATTTCTGAAAGAGGGGTCAACACCCATAGTAGATGCAAATCCATCTTCAATTTTCTCTGAACTTTTAACTTTTGATTTCTTCACCCATGTCATCTTCATTTTCTCCTTCTCCTCATTGATATCAATTTTCCTTTCGGGATTATTATTCTTTCATTCCTTTTTTTTATTTTTTTGTGCAATTTGTTTTATTTCATTATAGTTATAGCATACCATATTTCATTGTGGTCCGTTTCCATTCGTTCTGCTATTTTCACTCCTTCCAAAAATTCTATTTGTCCTGCATTCAACAACTTTGTATCCATATACATTGCAAACACAACAGTATCTATTGAAGGCTGAATATCCCTGCCAAAACTTGAATTCCCATATCTGTTCCAATTCATCCCATTTATGCATTCACTTACTTTGTGCCCAAACTTATCGCAATAGAAACATGACCATTCAAAGTTTGATTTTTGATTTGACTTCTGCATTCACTAGCTTTATGTTCAAATTTATTGCATGAAAATTAGTTACCATAAAAAAATGAGAAATACCTAGATAGAGTAGAGGAGGTATCCTGAAATCTTTCAAGTTTCAGAAGCTTTGGAAGTTCTGATACATAATGAAATCTTTTTGTTCTTTATTAGAGTTATTCAATTCATCCTTGACCTTTTCATTCTTTTGTCCTTCTTGCTAGATGTCTTAGATCATTCACCATCTTCAAAGCCATGTCTATCTTTATCTTTATTCTGTTTTTGAGGACTGAGCATTACATCTAGCACTTCACTTCCGCAATTAAGTTTCACACCATTGTCAATCTGATCATTTGCATCTTTTAGTTCTTTCATAAGCCTGATCCCTTCTTCAATTCTGAAGCATTCTTTATTTTTCTCATCAATTTTTGTTTCAAAATAATCAACAACCTTCTTTCCCTTGTCAAGTAAACTTCTCAAGTAAGAAATATTTTATATTGCCTTCTTGTGTTCATCTCTACTTTTATCTAGGTCTACAAATGCGGATCTTCACTCACCTTCCATGTCAAAAACACCATCAACATCATCCCAATCACTTTGAACCATAGCATACATGTCATTCTATTTCTCTCCAACCATAGTGTTCAAATTCAAGATCTACATTAGTGGTTTTAAACTATCTATTTAGGAACCAAAGCTCTGATGCCAATTGTTGAACACTACTGGATGTTGAGAGGGGGTGAATCAACTTATACTAAAACTTGATCAGATTGAAACATTTATTCTATTGAATCTAAACAATTACAATCATCACGCATAAATAAATGTAAATGATAGAAACAACAAATGCATCCACAAAAGAATACTAAGATTTTTACGTGAAAAACCTAAACTGGGAAAAACCACGGTGAGAATTAAACTCACAATATATGTATAAAGATTGTTTACAAAATTTAGGCCATAGGCCAAGGATTTCACTACTCCAGACTTCCAGGCTAAGGTGCACAACCTTAGGGCAAGATACAAAAGACTTGCACACTGAAGAACACTTCTGTAAGGAAAGATACAAAATAATAGTTTAGATATAATAATAATAAGAGATTTAACTACAATGGAATAACATCTACCAATAAACGGATAATAGATCAAAACTTAATACTCTTCCGATCCAACTTTCATTTTTGCATTGTACCACAACCAAACCTCTATATTAGCTTCGCATATTGCCATGAGCTCATATCAATATCAATCATACATCACATCCATATCACATGTCACTCCATATATTATAACTCAATTAATCTATCCTTTATATATCAATTGGATCATCAATAACCTTTATCAAGTTGGCCTATAGAAATGTATCGTGTCTATGCATTATCAACCCAAAAATCAATCTATACAACACATATGAAAGGCAAAGGAAATGTGTGAGGGTTCACACCATGTTGGGACACCTTCCAAATATCTCCAAAAAGGGTCTATACATAATCATTGAGACCAAAACACGTAAGTCAATTCATACCAATTTGTTTTATTCAACCTTTCAATACAGACCAAAAAATAGTACTTATCAAGCATCATGGAAGAAACATAAAGTGTCAGGGATCAAGGATCATCAATCCATAATATCCTATAGTACTAGCAAGATGAGGAATGCAATAACATAGACATAGAATAGCTCTTGCAACAATAACATCTGTCCATTTGAAGAAATAAAATGATCACTCTTTCATAATCATTCCTCTGCAATACATGCATCCTTATGATACATATTTGGTAAAATCATCGACCACCAAACCATGATACAGATAACCAGAGTAGCCACCAGAAGTAGTTGCACCATTTTCAAACCAAACAAAAGGCCATCAATCCTTTAGAAACACACCATACCAGCTATATTTGTCATCCATAATACCTCTAGATAGATTCCAATTGTCTATGCAATCATTTGTACTCATTCTAGCATATTTGCATAATCCTGAAAGCACCTTATTACACCATGTTTATCATACAACCATATACTTCTACACCAAATCACTACCAAAACAACATCTTGACTACCAATCACCAGTAACATAGACACCAAAGCAC
The DNA here is from genome assembly GCF_030272615.1 of Cryptomeria japonica. Taxonomy (NCBI): domain Eukaryota; kingdom Viridiplantae; phylum Streptophyta; class Pinopsida; order Cupressales; family Cupressaceae; genus Cryptomeria; species Cryptomeria japonica. The sequence goes on along the minus strand of NC_081410.1, from coordinate 564,253,772 downwards.
TTCACTTAACCAAATCACTTCTCATATCACTTTTGGATCAATGTCCAGACTCAACCAAATTACTTCCAAACCATACATTTTTGCATCATGTCACTGCCAAACTAACATCTAGACCACCAATAAGTTTGGCATCAATGACAACATAAACTCAAATGTGCAACATGGAACACCTTACATTAAGGGAAGGATTTGATTGATGCAAACCTAGAAGGACTGAATAAAAATTAGATTAATTCCTCCCTCCCTTATTTGAGTTGAAAATTGAATTTGAATTAGGGTTGAATTGCAATGCTAGATCCAGGTCAAACAATGAAAAAATGATATAAAATAACAATGACAAAATGTTTTAGATATCATGCAGAGCTGTAAACTTAGATCTAAGGATAAAAAATAGATTAGAACCTATGACAAAAAGTTTGGGTTGAATTGTCAGGACCAGGGGGAGCAGGTCACCCTAGTCCTCTGAATATCGGGGGTAGACAAACTTGATGTTTCATGGATAAGTATGACACACATAATCCACTGTTAGAAGGTCACACAAAATTCTTAGGATCGAGGGGAGTCAATCATCTTGATCCTTCACTTTCTGCGCCTTCAACATTGAGTTTGATCATTGTCATCTACTTTGCTGGATTCTTTGCTCGTATCTCCTGAGACAATTCCTTGCACATAAAAAAGAAGTAAATAGGTTTTTTTGATGGGGGTTTGCCTTAGGTAAAAACCTCAATTTAGGAATTAACCTTGAAATTGAAATGATAATTGAAATGGAATGCTTTCTTTTTTAGGGAAATGCTATATTTGATCTAAAAATGCTTAAACTTGTTACCTTGATGAAGTTTGCTTGAATCCTCATACAAAGGTTTAGAATATAATGTAGGATGTATTCATAGTAGGTTGATCATGGTTGCTTGAACATGAATGCTTGAACTTGACTTGACTTGCTCCTTCGATGCTTGATGGATAGTTGAATGCTTGCTCACATAGACTTGAATTTATTTTGCTAGAGTGCAATTGAGAGCTCACTTATGATTTCCCAATTTCTCTTTTCTCATTTTCTAGTTTCTAAATGAGGGGAGTAGGCTTCCCTTTATACCTAACTATGCATTAGATGTTTGATTTTTTAGAGCAAGTCGACGCAGAGCCAAATTTCTCGCCCACATAAAGTGACTATTGTGAGGTCCTATTTTGGGTATGGATTGGGAGGACTAGGGCTGTTAGGGTGCCCTAGCCTTTATCCAAGACTTGGGCACCCAAGGCATCCTAGTCCTGTCAATCAATACTAAAAAATGGATAGAGGTTGGATCATGAGTTGAAAATGCATATTTCAAGAGGGTATGATCAACATCAAAGCAAGCATTGATCATTGGAGGCCAGGACGCCAAGGTGATGGCTAGGTGAGGACACAATTGTATATGGATACAATTTACGACACTACAAGAATATATTCAAGATGGTATGAGGAACCAATAATATGTTTCAAATAATTTGATGCTCTATAGTGCAATGTTTATCATGATGAAGTGTTATAGTTTGTTTGGGTTGCCCTATCTCTCTTAGTTTAGTTGACTTACTCCTTTGCGCCAAATTTTAGTGATTGATCTTTTTAGGAGATGATTTTTGAGTGGTTGTAGATGGTTTGCACAACCTTCATTTTGGTCTGCATAATGTTTTTGGTATCTCCCCGGTGTTGTAGAGGCTAACAATTAACAATTTTGATAGTGGTGTTGACATTCGGGCTGATAGGTTGAGTTCCTTCATTTGAAATTGATCCTAACCTACTCTAAATATTTTTAAGGATGTGATAAGATGTGTTTAAGATTATGTTATGCCTTGGGTTGATCTGCAAGCTAATCTTGGTTTGTGATATATATGTTTGGAGCTGACTAATATTAGGTTACACATTTCACTTGTTAGGTCTTATTGATGCCAACCTAATTTATGTTTTGGTGTGTTGTAGAGGGTATACAAGGAAGGATAATTCATTTGTGAGTGTGTCGTTGCATGGTGTGATGTGCAAAATAATTTGGTGATAAGTTAGTTGAATATGAAATGTTTGAAATCAATATGACAAAGTAATCGTGCTACAAAGAGGACTGCAAATTCAACATAATGTCAGATGCTTCTACTTTAGTAGTTCATGTTTCTTCTCTCATTATAATATTCTTGTATCTTTCTTAGAGACAATAAGTCCTTTGTATCTTTACCTTAGGAAGTGATCCTTAATTTGCAAGTCCTTTCAGAGAAATAAGATTCCTTGGGTAATGAGCCCTTTAACAATTTGTAATACTATTTATACAGTGTGAGTTAACTCTCACCATGGTTTTTCCCTCCTTGGGTTTTCCACATAAAAATCTTGGTGTTCTTATGCGATGAATGCTTTGTTCATTCCTTTTGCAAATCTGATTTAATATTTAACAAATACATATGTTTTAGTTAATGCTGACCCCCCCCCCCCCCCACCCCCGCACTCAATATTCAGGTGTGTTGAGCATAGTGAAGATATTTTGCTTCAACCTCTCCTTTAGACATTTTACCAAATAAAATCCATTTGGTAAAGATTTTAATCTAATCTTTCGATCCTAATTTTTATCACACCATTTTCTCAATTTTTCTAGGGTGGGCCAAGCACCTCCCCATTTTATGAAGAAAGCAACTTTCCTCATTCTAGAAATAGTTTTGTTTAGATCTTCATTATCTGGATGCACATGAATATATATTCTATGAAAGCTAGGGTTTAGGGCATCATACCTCTTCCAAGTAGAGCCATTCTCCTAACTTGCTTGAAAGTCCTTCCCCTTCTAACAATCGTTCCATGTTCTCTTGTTGGTAGGGTTTCCTTGGTGCCATCCATTACCCATAGTCTGCCACATATTTTTTGATTTTCAATTCTCCCATACATCCCTATGAACCCTACACCATGGGGGTTCCTTTCTTTTGTTTGATTATTATTTCTTGTACCATCATTCTTGTTGTTAAAAGGATGTGCTATCAGATCTCCAATCTTCCTCTTGGCTTCATTCCTATTACGGTCGCCCCATTTGTGCTAAGCATCATCATCTTCACCCTTCCAATCCTCTTTGCCTCTAGTATGTGGGCCATACCTTCTATCCTTTCGACCTCCCTCTCTAATCTTAGCTGCAATGTCCTTCCATGAATTAGCTTCATAATCTCCATTTTTGCTTGGGTAATGGTCACTATTTCCTCCTTCCTTGTGCCAATATTTCTCATCTCTTCACCTTGGCTCTTGTTCTACCTAGGCATGATTCACTTGAGGTAGATTCAAATTTGCAACATCCACCCACGTACCTACCCTTCACTCCATTTGTTTCTGTGTGCAAGAAAATGTGAGTAATAAAGTGATTGAAAATTAATTAACAATCTAACAACACAATTATCAAGCAAAACACTCAAAATTGGACAATAAAAAACAAGCTAAAAAGATAATAAATAAGAAAGAAAGTGCAAACTCAATTGCTCCTTTGTGTTGAGGAATTGTCCTTAATTCGATTTGATGTGCGCTCGATTTCTATGATCCCAAGAGTGCTTGAATATGCTTTGTGATCATGAATGCAAAACTAAGTTAAAATGGGTGCAAAATGGTAATGATATGAGGTTGGAAAATGGTTTTGATGATGCAAATGATGTTTTGGCATTACGAGGGTATGATTGTATGAAAGTGGATCCTTTGCAAAGAAAATGAGAGGGATTAAATTGTTAGATTTAATGACAGTCCCAAAGACACTGGGGGGGGGGGTGAATCAGTGTCTAATTAGTTAGCATAAAATTTAAACTTATTAATAACTTTGCATCCCAAAATAGTGTACTGGTAAATAAGAATTAATGCAGTAAACACGAATAATAGAGACAACATAGAAACACACCATAACACAAGATATTTAATGAGGAAACCCGACGTGGGAAAAAGCTCGATGGGATTTGTGACCCACAATATTTACTCACTGGTCAATGAATAAATACTACTTACAATAGGGGCTTGCACATGCAAGAAGGCCAACAACCTAGAGCTCACTACTCAATAAAGAGTCACACTGACTACAAAAATGGATTATCAAATCCAATATAATGTACTACTCAAAATAGCATCTGCAATGCCAGGTTCAGTACCAGTTTAAGCTCAGTCTATAACCAAAACCTTCGATGTCAACTATATCACCTTATACAATAAAATGTCTCACTATTTATTCCTCTCTCTCATACCATTCAAAATGACCTATAAGATTTCATGCATATATGAGTCTTTTACAATATACCATGCCAGCTTACAAAAGATAATTACATTACAAAACAATTCATATAAACAAAAATTTATTCCATGTCGGCTGGGGTGTCGATATGCTTTGTTGCCGATGTAATCTGAATGTCAATTAAGTGCCTGCTGGTGCCGGTGTCTGCCGGTGTATGAAGTTTGTGATGTCGGGCATGTAGAAACCAATTTCCAGTGACTTGCCAGTTGGTTGCCATCAATGACAACATCAACTATTCTCATAAGAGTGTAGAATGCCAACAATCTCCCCCTTTGGCATTGATGGCAACACTCGTGAGATAAATCAAAACTGAAATCCAAAAAGATGTGCTCCCCCTGAGCAAATGATCTCCTCTGTTCATGTATTTTTCTCTCCACTACTCCCCCTTTGACATCAATGATAAAGGATGTCATAAATAATCAAAAGAGTACAAAAATGCTACCTCAAGGTTTGTAACCGGTTGGTTACAATCTGAAAGATGTCCGCCAAAACTAGATTCAGACTCTGCATAAACTTGTTGCTATCATTTAAAGTTGCCTCAGTCTGCTGGATCATACTGGTGAGATAGTGCATTTGTTGCTCTGGTGATCGCTCTCCCTGTATTATTGCCTTAGATAATTCAACTCTCTGACTAATCAGATTATCCAGCCTCAGACCAAGTTTATCCTTTAGTTCCTGGGCATTAGACCTTATCCTTTCCTTCTCTTTCTCAAGTTTCTCCAATTTCTCCTCGAAAACTGTCATTTATTGTTCAAAAACTGATATAAGTTCCAGATGAACCTATAATATTATCTGTAATGTCATCAATTTCCTTTTGTGTCTTTTTGATCTCCTCATCAATGTCCTCTTTCAAACAGCGAGGTTTACAGGTTTCTCTATACAACTCCTTATACTCCAAAATTGTAGAATTGAGTATCGGTAAAAGTGTATACACATGATCGATACATTTCTTTATGGTGTTTTCAAAGAATGTGTTTTTCTCTTTTTCAACTCTCTCCTTAATGATATCCTCATTTACCTTGTCTATAGTTATTACATTATCAACAATAAATTTGGAAAATGTGTCCAATTTCTCTAAAGAATCCTTAATGTGATCTATCTGACATGTAGGTGCAATCATTTTCAAGATAGGTAAAGTGTTATCAACTGCCTTAAAAGCCAGTGTATTGCAATCAGTTATCCTCTTAATACAATCCAAAAGTACCTCTATTATGTTAGTGGGTCTGAATTCACCTGTAGATATACTCGGTTCAGCTGTAGATTTCATCTCAACAGATGTTTGACCAATCACCTTCACTATATCCTCTTTACTTCCATTAGATGTATCCATTTTACTTACATTTTCTTCTGGTGGATCTGTCTGTGTTTGTACTTCAACCTTTAATGGTTTCTCAGATTGTTTCAGTGTCTCTATAACTGCTGGTTTCTCAATCTCAACATGAACCTCTGCCTCTGTTTGTCTCTTTGAAAGTTCTATTGCCGATTTCTCAGATTCTGGTGGCCCTGTGCTAGTACCTTTGTCCTTTGTAGGTTTTTCAGTCTTTGTCGGTTGCTCTGTTTGAGTTGGTATCTCAGTTTCCTGAGAGTCAACAGTTTGTGTCGGTTTCTCTGAAAGCTTGCTATTATCAACATTATCTGTCTTGACCTCTATAATTTCCTTGTCCACAACAATGTTTACCTCCTGAGTATCCACATTCATTGTAAAGAGTATCTCGGACTCTGGATTAGTATTATCAAGAGTTATACGTTCAGTATCAATAACCAGTGGATCTTCTTTGTGTACTGGTGGTGTATCCAAAGGTGGCGGTGGAAGATTATTTGTAACCTTTATGTTTGGAATGCCACCAACTTTGCCTTTACCCTTGTCCTTGTCTTTCTGATATACTTTGAATGTATTCCCCATTTTAGGTCTTCTCTTTCCCTCTTTCTTTTCTTTCTCTACAAAGAATATATCCCATTTATCTCCAGTCTCATCAGCAATCTCCTTAACTCTTCCATCCATCAGGCTTACTTGCCGGTGTCCACTAACAAATACTGACTGGTTAGCTTCAAAAATGAGTTCATCTATCTCTTCTTTGGAGTTTACTGGATGTACAACTAAGAGTGCTTCAACTTTCAACTTCTTGTCTAGTTCCATTACAGATAGCATTTTGCCTTCCAATCTCATGTAGAGATCATTGGGTATCTTATCAATCACTTCTATCAAAACTTTCTTGTAAATTATTAAGTGTGGAATAATACTTTCCTCAATGGTGTTTCTGTCAGAATCATTAAAAGAATTATACCATTTATTCACATTAGATAGATTACTTTCCTCTGTTATCTCATTCAGTAAATCATCTAGTGAGGGAGTAATCAGTGTTTGTTTCTTCTTAGGTGTAAGTTTCTTCTTTGGTTCCCTAACTACGTGTTGTTTCTTCGTTAGTGTCCTAGTTTTCTTAGGAGTAGGAGAGGGTACCGGTGAGGGTTTTCTCTTTCTTTCTACTCTTTTAAACTCAACATCCTTACCATTTTCAATATCAGAGGATGTTACAACCAGTGAAACATGTGCTTCATGTTGCAGTCCTTCAAGCTCACTTGCTGATATACCACTGATGTTCATGACATTTTCTTTGATTTCTTTCACCTTCTTGGAGGCATCTTTGATAAACTTTTCTCTTCTCTTAGTCATTTTTTGCATAGATACATTACTCTCAATAGTTTCTGCATTTCCAAAGAATTTCTCAGACGGCTCCCTTGGCACATCAAGTAGAGCTTTAGCATATGTTTCCAAAACACAGAGATCTACCTCATAACCCATGTATGTAACCCAAATAGTTCTAGGACTTGTTGCTTCCATCCAAGTTTCATCTCGCTTAATGACAAAGCATATTTCCTTGTCATATTTATCAACTATGCTCTACGGTAGTCTCTCTCTTGCTCTCATATTAGATTGGAATGTTTTGAAGTAGTCTGTTATGTTCTTAACACTGTCAGTGCCCATACCGGTGAAAGCATATTGTATTTGTCTTCCTACCGAGATGTCATAACCAAAATCCTTGTGACTTATGTCAGGTATCTCCTTGGTAAGGTACAACATTAGGCATACTAGAAGGTTTCCAAAACGGAAAGTACCTTTCTTGTCTCCCTTAATCTTCTATAGGTTGTCAATTAATTCATCTTTAAGCCATTCACACACATCAATCTTAGCATTATTGTTTACCATCTCATATGCAATGTGAATACAAAGACTAGAAACACAATTCAGTCTATTTGCATGAGTAGCTTTGTATCCTAGTACCATACTTACATATCTCACATTTATATCCTTAAGATCATTCACTCTAAGTGACCTGTTATCAGATGTGGCTTCGATTAAATCCATAACTCCTTTGTTAGGTATCTTCTTGGTTTTATCAGGTCTACTACTTGTTGAAGGTAAACCAGTAACTACCTTAATTGCATCCTTAGTTATTTTGCAAACTAATTCTAACCACATGAATTCACCATGGACTCTGCTTAATACAAGTCTTACAACTTCCTTTGGAAATTCAAGAATATTCAGAATTTCTACAAAACCTAAATTTTCCACAATCTTATGTTTAGGTTTAATCACACCATATTCATCAATAATGACCTCATTAAACATTTTCTTCAAGTCCTCAATCCCTAGGTTTTCTATGTTGCAATGTATGTAAATTATAGGGTCTTCTGCAAATGCTACACCCTTAGGAATTTTCAAAAAAGCTCCTACAAAATCATCCAGTTTCTCAATCTCGGGGATAATCTTAAATATGGGTCTAGGACGTTCGACATTTTCCACAATAACAGGTTTTGCAATAAACTCCAGAACAGAAGATGAGGAAGCCACTTCAAAGATAAATACCTCTTAACCGAAATTATGAATGCCTGAAAGTTACTTTGCAGCTTCGCCTTGGAATGCCCTTGCTCAGTTTCACGCTCTCTAACTTTGTTTGAATGCTCAGTGAGTCGAAATGAGGGTTTCCCGATACTTTACAGCCAAAAAGGTTCTTTAAACTGCATTAAATGCTCGTCGGTTAAGTGAAAACTTAACACACCTGCCAGTAAAGAAGAAAAGTATCTTCTCACCATCAACCGAGTGTAGAATGCATGATCTTCAACTTGCTACAATACCCCCTAATGATTATTCCTCAATTAGATGAAGAATCTCCTGCTGGTGGAGGATTACTCTGTTCTATCAGTGCAGTGATAGTTTCATTAGTTCTTTGATCACTCTTCTTAATCCATTGTTTTGAGAATTCTTGATTTACTTCATCTACCTTTTCTTTGCCCTTCAAACTAGATCATTTATTTTTTGCCGGTGAATTATTACTTCTACAGAATTTAGCAATATGTCCAATCTTTTTGCATGCATAACAAGTTACATTATTCCTCTGAATAGCCTTTCCATATCCCTGACCGGTTTGTGATCTGTATTGATTAGATAAATGCCCAAATCTTCCACAAACATAGCATTTCACATTCATTCTGCAATTTTATGAATTATGACCAACTTTGTTGCATTTGGAACATTTACCGGTGGGTGAGTTTGTATTCTAATCATTTATGAATCTACATTGATTTGCTATGTGATCATATTTGTTGCAATTAAAACATTTCCCATTAAATTTATAGGCATTAGGCTATCTTGGTTTGTTTTGATCTTGATTATTTGCAGTACCAGAACTTTCTCCATGCTCAAATGCAAGTCCATTTGTATCTCCATCGGGTTTATGTCTTTTAAGCATGTCATCGAGTTCTTCTGAACTTTTCTTGAATTTGTCTTTGTGTTTATTTGCAGTAACCAACTCATTTTCCAGAATTCCAACTTGTCTCACAAGATCAGCTTTAACATGTTGCATGTGAATCATATCTGTCTTCAACATATCATTTTCATGACCAAGTCTCAAATTTTTCATTTCCTGCATCATTATGTCTCCTAGCCAAGTCTTCTTCATTATTCTTTCTATCTTCAATATCCTTACATAACCTCATAGTCATATCTTGCATTTCATTCTTCATATTATTGTTTTCTTGTCTCAACTTATTTGCAATGTCTTTAAGAGTTTCCTTTTCATCATCATCATTTTGCATCTTTTCATGAAGCTCTTTTATTTTATTTTGTGCTATAACAAAGTTCTCTTGAAGTCCTTTAATGAATTCCTATGCAATCCTCAGATCATCTTCAAGTTTGATAGTATTCAATTTTTCCACATCAAAATCTTCAAGAGCTCCTTCCAACAGTTTTCTTAAGTTCTCCATCTGTACCGGTGTCAAAATCTCCCTCAAGCTGTTAGGCTTTTGAAAATAGAGGACCAGGCTCTGATACCAATTGTTAGATTTAATGACAGCTCCAAAGACACTGAGAGGGGGGGGGTGTGAATTAGTGTCTAACCGGTTAGCATAAAATTTAAACTGATTAATAACTTTGCATCCCAAAATAATGTACCCGTAAATAAGAATTAATGCAGTAAACACAAATAATAGAGACAACATAGAAACACACCATAACACAAGATATTTAACGAGGAAACCCGATGTGGGAAAAAACTCGGTGGGATTTGTGACCCACAATATTTACTCACTGGCCAATGAATAAATACTACTTACAATAGGAGCCTGCACATGCAGGAAGGCTAACAACCTAGAGCTCATTGCTCAATAAAGAGTCACATTGACTACAAAAATGGATTATCAAATCCAATACAATGTACTGATCAAAATATCATCTCCAATGCCAAGTTCAGTACCGGTTTAAGCTCAGTTTATAACCAAAACCTTCGCTGTCAACTATATCATCTTATACAATAAAATGTCTCACTATTTGTTCCTCTCTCCCATACCATTCAAAATGACCTATAAGATCTCATACATATACGAGTCTTTTTCAATATACCATGTCGGCTTACAAAAGATAATTATATTACAAAACAATTCATATAAACAAAACTTTATTCCATGTCGGCTGGGGTGCCAGCATGCTTTGTTGCCGATGTAATTTGAATGCCGGTTAAGTGCCTGCCGATGTCGGTGTCTGCCGGTGTATGAAGTTTGTGATGATGAGCATGTAGAAACCAATTGTCGGTGACTTGCCAGTTGGTTGCCATCAATGACAACATCAACTATTCTCATAAAAGTGTAGAATGCCAACATAAATAGGATTTGGATGAGAGACGAAGAGGCTTAAAAATGAGACACTTGTCCTCAAAGAGGACAAGTGACATCTCGAGGTGCCATGTGGAATGAGATTCCACACTTGTCCTCAAAGTGGCTCAACCAAGGATGACAAGTGTCCTTGAAGAGGACAAATGTCAAGAAGGGAAATGACATGTGTCCTCAAGGACAAACGTCTATTTGGGAGATAAACACCCAAATAAACAAGATTCTTTTCCATATATTAAAAAATATAAGGAATGTGGACATACATGTGAGGGGGGAGGTTAGAAGGGATAAGGTTGGTTAGGACCCATGGGTTAGGCTAGGATGATGGTTAGACGGGGGTTTAGGTTAGGAGACATGTGACTTAATAGGATTAATTAATTAGTTAATTTTATTATTAGAAGAGGTCAAGAAATGAATTAAATAATCAAATCATGTATTTGATTTATTAAATAGATGAAGGGGAATATTTAATTAATTAGATGATTTTGGGTTGCCAAATAATTAACTAAAAGAGACTATAGCGGAATTAATAAAATTAATTAGCTAGAAGGAAACAATGCTAATTAATTAAATAATGTGTAATTATTCAATATAACAACGCTTTGGGGTAGCTAAATTCAATTAATTAGATTAATCAAATTTAGGTGTCTACAGTTTCCTTTAATATGATACATTTTGTTATACACATTTATTTGAATCAATAATACAACTCATAAATATTTAACATATAAATTTATAGTTCTTTTCTATGCCCTATTTTTAATTAAATAATTCTTTAAATTAATATAAATATCAATATTCAAGTTCTTAAAATATGATATTATTAAAAAAATAATAAGTATTATGATTTCATTTTATTTGATTACTCTTAAAGTCTTAGTTACAATAAATTAGACAAAAATAATTTTAATATAATTAAGCTTGGATTTTTTGAATTCAAAGTATTTATAAAATTAATTTTAATCAGTTAGATTTATTTTTTAATATTTTTATTTTGAATCATTTAAAAATAGTATTGAATAATGTAGACTTTAATTCAATTTAATTTTGTTCGGTAATATGATTTTTTATTTATTCGAATAAAAAATTACATCAAAGTCTGTAAAGCGCTTCCAAAAATTCCTCAAAAAATATCCCCCAAAACCACCCAAAAACAGAAACATCTGTTCATGCATAATCATCACCCCAAAAAAACCCCTGTTTAGTCCCAGTACATCCATAATGAGCTCAAAAAATTTGCTCGCAAAACCAGAGAACATTTTCCAAAATCGGGAATCAACATTACCTGTTTACACTGTTCAAACTAAACTAAGAATTTAAAACTAAACATGGTTTAACCTAAAAAGAGAACACAATTCATCTAAAAAACCTGAACTTCATTGCAGAGCGAAAGAGTTTATTACATGCACCATTTGAGCTCCTCGGGTTCATAGCTTCCACCAGCCCACACTCCTGCTTCCTCTTTCGTAGTCTCAACACTTTTCCCTCCAAGGGTTTTGATTCTGCCTTTGCCTGTTGAATCATTGCATCAAGCTCCATTATCTGTACAAACACCTTTAAAGATTCCCAACCACGTTTGGCCTCAACTCTGCGTTGCATTTTGCAACATCCTTCCAACTAACAAATAAAGGGAAAGGGTCTTTCAAAGCGTTTATGGTGTGCATATGCAGTTCCTTCACAAACATCAAACCCTACTCTCAGAATCGCTCACTTAAGGATTGGATCCATGCCGTCCAGGAAATCCCTGTGCACAATTGTTTCCATCACCTTTCTCACCATTTCCACCGACTCGGCCACATCTAGTCCCCATGCTAGAATTAAAGAATAAATATCCATGTCCATTCTGTATCTATGTCACAGGTTGCCAAAAACCTTTCCCAGAATTATCTGCACACATTTGATCAATCTTTCATCTTGGAATAAAAACATTCCTCCCAGTCTTTTGTTTGTTACATCTCCAAAAAATGACATAATTGTTTGCGTGTCTTCAATGTAGAATTCACTTCCATGATTTTACTGTCACCCTACTCCCCACCCTACTCCACACCTACTTGATGGCTTCTTCAACACGGAAATGGTTGTCAATTCATTAAGAAATGAATGTACACATACAAAAGTAATAACTGCCACTCCATTCCGCCATAAATGTAGTGTCCTCCACATTCCACCGCCCTTTATCACAATACTTCTTCGAATAGTGCAATAATTAAAACTCGTTAGAGAAGTACCCCCATTAATGAATTTGAGTTATCCCCCCGATCACTCATCAAGCTACTCTAGAGACAAGTGTCTAAAATCTCTAGTTCTTAGTTCACCAACCTCTTCAAAAGTTAAAGCCCATTTCAAAAGAATGTTCGCTTCCATGTTCCTAGATCTTTGACATTGGTTATACAAAAATCCTCAAAAAAGGCTAACTCTTCCATTATTTTGGCAACCAGGTTTTGTAGATGCCAAGCTTCAATACTCCCCTTCATAATTGCCTGAATTATAATCAAGGAGTCACCTTTTAAGTGAATTTTTAGCGCCACCCGTTTCATACCAAATCTAATAGCTATTAATGTTGCTAAGGCCTCTGCTACATTATTTGTATCATTATCCAATTTCTTTGCTCCTAAAGCTAACATATCTCCTCTCCAATCTCGAATAATGAAACTTGCTCCTAATGGCCTAGGGTTCCCTTTCGATGCCTCGTCAAAGCTAATTTTCTACCATCCCTCCATTGGTTTTTCCCAGGCAACCTCAACAGGCTTATCCAAAACTAAATTAACCCAGTTAGACCCTTTAACGAGCAATCTAGACTTTAAATATTATTAATTTCTAATATTAGTTATTTGGTCAATTTTTTTTTAATAAATTTAAATGAAAAATATGTAACCTTAAAAATTTATTACATAAGTGAAGAATAACACATTTTCTTATTTTATACTTTACTACGTATATCACTATAAACTACAAATAGGTGTTATTGGATGGCCAATATATAGATTTTAAATGGAAAAGATGCAACCTTAAAAATTTATTATATAAATATTAAATAACAAATTCTCTTATTTTATAATTTACTACGTATATCACTATAAACTAGTAATAGGTGTTATTGGATGGTTGATAGATAGATAGATAGATATATAGCTAGTTCTATTAATGAAGATTAAACACATATATTTTTTGTTAAAATTATCTTATTGAATACTTGGCTAATATGACTTTTTGGTCATTCAATTGTATCTTTATTAGTTAAATGATATACAAATAATAATACTATGTTTTTGATTTTCACTCTATTTATAAAATTTCCATTATATTTCTTTCAATTTTTATACAACACTCGTAACATTTAAATCTGAATATTTTCCATTTGAATTGATCCATATCAATATATTTCATCTCATAATTTATTTTGAATATATACAATAAAAATTAAAACTAATGTAATAGGAATATTAGAGAATATCTAATACAGAATTGAAACTATTTAATTTATCTTAAAATTATTTTATTTTATTTCAAATTATATTAACTACATACAAAAATATTTATTATTGCTAATTTCTAATTTTGAGGAGGGTATATTTTTTTTTTTATGGTATTTATTTTAAAAATATTAATATTTATTATAATAAATATTAATATTTTGACTTGTAAATGATTGTCAAATTTAAACTAAAGATAAAAGTCAACATTAACACACTCACACCATTTCACTCCATCCCTTCTTACTGGGCATTAATTTAAACCGTGCTATAAACAACATTCTTTTAAGCACTAAACCGTTTACAATGGAAACACAAAATTGAAAAGAGATTTTCCCTCCACACATCTCAAAGCCGTTGTCTTCAATTCCAATACAATTCCAATACAGCAGCAACAGATTAGGGCTTAGGAATGGATGAGCACGTCTCTCCATAAAGTGAAGGGCAATTTGAAAAAAGGAAGATTCGGATTCACATTCTGGTGTCTCACAGCTAGGATGGAATGAAAAAGTTAAAGTGAATTATGACTTGCTGAAAGATCTAGATAAAAACAAACTCAAGATGAAAACGTAAAGTATCTATGACAATAATCATTTTTTTTTTAATCTGTCGAGATATGATTCTTCGGGAGATTAAATAACCGACGAAGGCCGCAGGCAGAGAATGTACGATGTTATATATGATAGAATAATGATATGAAAAAGTAGGCCCAACTTTGGGAAATTTAACAACAATGACGGCTGGATTGCAGGGTTTGGCGAATGATAATTACAGAGACAAAGATTAGATCTGCTACATTGTCTCGCAGTTACACCTTAGTCGACTACCCTTTGCGCCAAACAATTAGACTGGAATCTCAGTCTGGTCAATGCATCGTCTACACGCAAATGCTGCGAAATCTTATGACAGATTAGATCGAAATTTGTTGTGTATTATAGGGCTTGCTGATCAGCTCTTGTTTGTTTTCGGACTCGTACAGATCCAGCTCAAATGGGTATGTATGATTACTGCTATTAATTTGAATTTTTGTCAAACTTTGTCGTTGGGGTTTGCAGCGTTTGAGACTGATATTTCAAATTGGGAGCGTTTAAATCTGTATTTGTGCTCTATTGTATGGATTGAACGCAGTAGTTTGTATTTTTCAGTTGTTTTTATTATGATTTAAGTTTCCACCGTGAAATAAATGCGAGGAATGATGCATCAGACAATTCACTAGGCAATGTTTTGCACGTCCACAAAGCTCTTTCTGGGGTTAATTTGATTGTTTTGGGGTTGTTACAAAGCTGATCGCGTTTACCAGGTAGACGAGCATGTGGGAAATTGACGTCAAGTGGGGTTTAATTTTGCTTGCCGTGAGTCTTATTTGCTTGGAAGGGACGGCGATGCTGATCTCTGCTCAAAGGAGCCCCGAATGGATCTAGCTTTATTTTACAGTTCGTGGAATTTGGTTATTGCACGGGCCATGAATTTTACCGTCATGAGCTAGCCTTGATGGGTACATCACACTATTCACCTGGCATCACTTTTGTCGTGGAAGTATGTGGAATTGGTCTAATTTGGTTTAGTTTGATTATGAGTGGACGGAACTTGATTGCTTGGGTTTGTCTAGTAGAAATTCAGAGCTTGGAGAAGTACGCTTAGGCGGGAGTAATTTAAAAATAACTGTCTGTCCTTTGCCTAGCTTGAAAGTTGATCTGCAATCGAAATTACTCCTCCTGGCTCTAACTTACTTGCCAGTTGTGGCATTTGGTTAGTGTATTGTACACGAATACTATCTCCTTGGAAAAGCCCTGGTATAGGAGCATATGGTATTTGACTTCATGTGGGTTTAAATTGATGGTTAGTGGGTGGCACTTGGTTAATATGGCTTCTGTGGTGCATTGGCATTGTGTGTTTAGTGGATGGTCATGGCTAATATGGTTTATCCAGCACATCATTATTTGGAAAATGATCGTGATTGGGCTTATATTAGTTCTTTCTCTGTGCCCGTTACCTAGTGGGGGCAGTGAGGTCGATATGCACCGAAAGTAGATCTGAATGCTATACTGTTTGACTGACATCATTCATGCTGAAGATAGAAAGTCATTACTGCCTATAATGCTGTCAGACTTTCTGGTTGATTGTAATTCCTCACAGACACAGCTCTCAGAGATGGGATCTAGTTGAACATCCTTAATCGAGATAATTCACGGTGGATTCATGCGTAGACTTCTAAGTTATACAGTTTGGTTGGTGGGTTACCCATGAGTTTGATCTCCACGAATAGCATGATTGTTTATTCAAGATCATAGAGGCCAATTCTTCCGATGACTATTTGTATTTCGCAATTTGCCGGTTGACCATGTGATTTTGGGGTTTCACTGCTTTGGGTTTACACCCTCTAGTTACAGTTTTATAGTTCTATTTTTTATAAATTTTTAGCACGTAGATTTCTTTTACATTAGTACTTTTTTGTTGTAACTTGGTACTTTCTAGTCCCATTGAAGTATGTTGGTTATTCAAGTGTCAATACAATAATATCTTTCTTTTTTTCCCCTGAGAATGAGTTCTATTGTGAATGGAAGTGTTTATTTGTGTAATTAACTAGGCGAACCATTTCTCAGAGATCTTGTTTAATCATTTCTTGGTTGTTTTATTTTGAGCCGCTTCTAACATCTTTAATTTGGTGGTCTATTAGTTGGTTGAGCTTGACAACTGAAGCTAAATATGGAGTCGATCCTAGCGATGGCATTGGAGTCTACACTCAAGTACTGGCTAAACTCATTTTCAAGAGACCAGTTTAAGCTACAAGGGCGAACTGTTCAGCTTTCAAATTTAGGTGGTTCTTCTATCTTTTGTTGACATTATTGTTAAATTATGATATTGATAAACCACAAAGCCTGAGAAACACCTAAGCCATATTTGAATTTTCTACTAACTTTAATGCATATTCGTGTTTATGGTAAGCGCTTCTGGAACTTATTTGACTTATGAAACTGCTGCATTGAATAGATCAATTTAGATTCATTAAGTCTGACAGAAAAGCTGTCACATTATGTTCTTTCTATGACATGGGCAAATTTTATCAAACTTAAATGAATATACATTGTGAGTAGGTAGGCATCCATTTTTCTTTTGCTTGTAACAGTCAACAAAACTTATGTTTTGGCCTTGTCGATCCTAAATAATGTAAATTTTCAGTATTTTAGTTGTGCATTTCTCTCTATCCATTTTCTTATTATGTTCATGGTTTTTCTGAGAAGATATCAATGGGGATGCATTACATGCAAGCGCCGGTCTTCCTCCAGCTTTGAGTGTTACACAAGCAAAAGTTGGCAAGTTGCAGATCAAGGTGAAATACTATCTTTTTTAACAATTTTGATGTTTTCAAGTATCTTGTCTACTAGATTGATGTGATCTGAATGTAGCTACTGTGGAAATCCAAATCCCTTCCGTAGTTGCAAAAAAAATCTTGAAGCACTAGACATTACATTATAGGTAGTATTTGAAAAGGCAGGTGCTCAAGATTTTTTCATATCCTCAAATACTTCTGTGGGATATTATCCCATTAAGTTGTACAATATACTGTCCACAGAAGTCGTTATTTGAATAGTTAAGGGCTGCCTTTTCATTTTATGCTAAAGACAGTTGAAATATTAGCAGAAGATGGTGAAAATTCCAACAGTATGCTTGGATTTAATGGGAAGCAACTTGATCAAGATGTTTAATCTTGTTGTTTCAATTGACATTTCCTTGCTATAGGAACCGGGAAATGAAACAGTTTGTAATGAAAACATCATCAGCAAAGAAGAGTTTCGATTTCTTAATCCCATGTTTCTAATTTTCCCCTCAAATCCCCAGAACCAGGTACAAAATGTCCTGGAGTTGGAATCAGGTAAACCATGAAACCCTCTACAGTTGCCTTGGTACTCTCTTTATATCTGGAATTCTTTGGGTGGCCTGGGTGATTCTGCAGGGTTTACATGTTCTTTTTACGTTAACTTTTTTTGTTTTTTACTCCTAAAATTTGACTTGCCAACTTTAAAACCTAATTGTAAACACTAAATTGAACCTCAACACAACTTAAAACACACAAAAAAACCATGATGAGTTTTGATTTCATTATTTTAATATTGAACAATGAATATCTATCATGATATTTGAGTTTGACTAATCAACATTGTTCTAGTATTTTTATGGTTGTTTTGTTTATTGAATTCTGTGGTTAAATGTAGTTGTTTGAACTTGATTCCTGGTTTTAGGCTCATATATGTACCCAACTTCTAATATTTTGCTGTATTGGCATACCGAAATTCTCATACCTGTACCCTTATCTGTACCTGTAACCTAAGTCACCAGGTTCGAATTCGAATTCGAAGTTCGACAACTTTGAAATTCGAATGAAGTTCAATGAGGGAAAAATTCGAAATGTATAAAATTCGAATTAAGTTTGCCATATGTATAAATATGCCAGATATATTCTATAAAACAACCAATCTTTCATATGGGGGATGGTTCCATATGAATTGCTAATAAGGTTTATTGTAAGTAACATCTTTATCTCATCTTATGAGAATAACAGAATCACCAAATACTGGAATACCTCACTGATTGGGTAATCAATTATCATCTTCAGCATTTTTTTCTCATCCTAATTGAGGGTTCTAACAGACATAAATATCCTGAAGAAAAAACGGGTTAATGGGTTTTAATCAAAGAAAAGAAGATGTGTTTAAAAAATATTAACAGAAGAAGAAGGCCAAAAATTTATTTTAAAAAAAAAAAAAAAAAAAAAAAAATTTTTTTTTTTGAAATTCGGCGAATTTCAACGAATTTTTTTTTTTTTTTTGAAGTTCAATGAATTTCAAACTTCAAGGATGAAATTCGGCCGAACCTGGTGACTTAGCCTGTAACTTAGTCTTACTCTATTTACAATCAAATAGTGGTAGGAATAGAAATATCCAGGCTTTTGTCAATCAATATATTTGGTAAACCTATAACATTTCTTGATTGCATGTTATTTCTCAGGCTTCACTGCTCATTGACCTGATAAAACACCCTGAGTGGTTACTAGTTTTAAGATTCATAAGAAGATCCTTATTTCTGGTATATTGCCTCTCTTTTCTTGTCAGCAAATGAAATTTTAAAATGTTTACTGGGTTCGTTTGTCATTAAAAGTTATTTTGTCAGCGTTCTCTGACTTGATTGCTGTTGCCAGTGATTGTCAACTGCAAAAGTTCAAGGTTTCAAAATTTTTGTTCCGCCTTTTGCTAGCATATTTATTTGTTTGTTTCTTTTTTTTAAATGAATTTTGCAAATAGCAAATTCTTTGCTATAGTGATGGAATATTTACAACTTTTATGTAAACTTCTTGGCGTGCTGTCCTTACTGACTTCTCTTGCTTCTTTGTACATCATGATCTGGGAAGGTGTTTTAGCATTGTTGTTTTTTGTTGTTAATACATATTTATATTAAAGGATAAAATTAATTTTTACTGAACTTCTTATAATATTATAAATTAGTATGCAATTTGAAATTTTATGGTTTCACCCATTTCCATGTTTTTGGTCATATATTTTCTGCAGATCCCAATTTGTGTTTCATGTCTTGTTTCTGACATCTATTATATTCTCAACCGTGATAGGTCAATACTGCTTAGCTAGTTATAGAGGATGGTAAAACTCCTTATTTTCCAGTGTTCCAGAACAGGGATTAACTTGGGGACAGCAGAACAGGGTTGTCTCAGGGACAGTGGACTAGGGATGAAACCTTTGCCCTCACCTGTCAAGGGGCCATCCCTACGATGCAGGGGTGTCCCTGGGGACATTCTCCTCTCCAAAAGTGTCTGGGGATGCCCTGTTGTCACCGTGCCATTTACCAAAATAAAGAACTCATTTTTTGAATTGCAGTTTAACCCTGTAAATTTTCTTTTTCCTTGAATGTTGAATAAATTTTTGAATCCTCATTATTATTTCCTAGGAAGTTGGTGAAATTAAAACAGAGAAGGAAGGAAATAAAAAGAATGATGATATTTCATCTATATTCCATGGCGTTTCTGGGACAGGGATGGTGGGATGCGTTTTGGGGACAGCAGTCCAAGAACCATTTTTTTGGGATACATACATACATGTGTATATATATATATAGAGAGAGAGAGAGAGAGAGAGAGAGAGAGAGAGAGAGAGAGAGATTTCTACAAGTTAACGAACAGCGGTACAACTACAACAATATAACATGACAATTTTAAAATGACGTTGGATGTTGTTTGCAGAAGCGCACATGCCAACCACTTTCCAAAACAAAATTTTTTGTTTGTACTTCTCAAAAAAACCACACTGGACCAGACCATGGCAAATGCACCTTTAATCTCTTTTGAAACTGACTATAATATCTGACTCTAATATCATATCAAGAATCGTGAAGTTTGATGCTCTTTATGAACAATGAAATCAGAAATTCAAATTATTGCTGTTTATTTTAACTTATATCATTAATTATGAATCTGAATCATGATATATTTATTGCTGTTATACTACAGTTGTTGCTGTCACTACTGTCATGATAAATTTAATTGCTGTTATAGTGCTGCAATGGTATATTACTATATTTATTGGTGTTGTTATATTGCTGTCATGTTATATTGTTATTATAATGCTGTCATGTTATATTGTTATTATAATGCTGTCATGATATATCTAAAAGTCTTTTTTAGATGTTCAAAACAATTTTTCTTAAAACATCATTTAAGATTACTTTTCAACAAGGAATGCCTGGCCGTTTCTGGGATGGTCAAGGGATGTCTATCCTCAGCCGTCTTGGGGACGACTGGGTGTCCCTGACTTTGGGAAAGTGTTTCCACATTTTCACAGTTGGGGGGACAACCAGGGACGTCCCCTAAAGTCCCTCCGTCCCAAAATGCCTCAAGGGAGAGGGACACCAGTTTTGAGGGGTGGAGATGCATCCCTGTGTAACACAATATTCCACCTCTTCAACTACAATCCTCACATTTAGTCCCCTTACCACCTATTATGCAGCCATTCATCTGTAACTGTTGCACTAACCTCTTAATTCAGTTTCAACATAAAAAAAGACGTAAAAATTGTTAATTTAGTATCAATTGATTTAAAATAAATAAATAAAATCTTGGGTTTCAACTTGATACTAATCAATCGTCTTAAGTTTGATCTCTCTACCATTGTCTGCAAGTTGGTTAAATTCTAAATTTTTTCTTCCACATTCAGTGCATTTGATAATGTTCTTTTTTATTTCTTATCTCTTATGAAAGACCAACTTAAAAAGGGAAAATAAATGGTCCACCTTGGGCATTTGGGAGTAAAAATGGGCTTAGCAGTTCTAATGATGAGGAGTACATCATGGCATTTGCATCGGAAGCCATAATTTGTGTTTGGTCGCAGGGCTTCACCCCTCAACTTTGCCTTGTATTGCAACAGGGAATGTGCTTGGGGCGCTGCTTCTCAATTTTGTTGGAGTTTGCTGCCCCCCAAATCCTCACTTTTGTTTCAAATATTAAAAAATAAATCTTGTAATGGGGTGCACTAGATGGAAATGAAGCATTTGTTTTTCTTGTTTTTTCTTCTAGGTTATTGAATTGGCAAGTTTTTAAGGTCAGTTTTGGGTAGGATTTGCCTTGGTATTGGAATCTAGTTTGAATTGTTTGTGGATTTGAATGGGCTTCAAATTATTTGCCTTTGAAACATTTGGAATTGTCACCCAATGAGCTTGAGATAATTCTAGGGCACGTTATGCAATTCCAAACTTTGGCGACAATTTAAAAGCATCTTTGTTTGACTTTCTAAGTTATTGACCCTTGTAAAACCCATTGCTTGCTATCTTGTGGGTTTCATATGCTGCAAAAAGAAAGAACGACAATGAATAATGTGGCAGATTTCTTCAATAGTGATGATAGATGAACATAGGGAAAACACCAAACACCACCAACTCAGAATACATAATGTACCACCTTCTTTGATATTTGATTCACCTCTAGTCTACTACAATACCATATCCTATAGCTCGTTATGCTCCTTCACAATTTAGAAAGGAGTCTTCAATGCTGCACCAACAATCACTTTCCTTATAGTAAGTTTAGGTGTTCAATAGTAGAGTGTCTTTGAAATGAGAAATCTCAACTTCTTTTATTTATTAATCCAAATTACGTATAGAGAGAATTACAATGCAAGGTTTAAGTCAAATTTACATTGTTTGGGAAGATAATTTGAATAATTCAAAGAAAACCAAGGTCCCATAGCTGCCCCACTCATAGCAACAAAAATCTTTTGGGGAAAAATTGGTAAACTTAAAGTATAATATTTTTTGAAATAATTGAGAATTAAACAGGAAAAAATGGGGAAAAAAATTGGATTTAAAAAAAAAAATGTTGAAAAAGAGACAAAAACTACTTATTTTTGAAATTTAATGTCATTTCTATAGCATAGAGATATAGAGAGCAAATAAAATAGGTTTTAGCCTATGAATTGTCCAAGTGAAAAGTTTGCCTAACATACCAGAATGCAATGTGGCATGTAAGCTTTGTTACTAAATGATTCTCTGGTAAGTTCCATATGAAGTTGATAAAGTTATTGCTAAGTTAACAATAAAACATTTGAATGATATGAGAGTAGACCTCCAGTCATGTTGTATGATGTGAGTGGATGGTAAAATGTTACTAATAGCTCTATATTCCAAATTATTATTAATATCAAAAGAATGTTTAATCATAGAGATTGCACTATCATAACAAACTCTGAAAACTTAGTAAGACCTCAAAACAACTACAATAAACATGTTTGCATTCCAGTAGGATAAAAGTAAAAAAAACATTTTATTACTGCAAAATATTCAAGTAGGAAACTTCAAAGAAAATATAATCGAAATAAAAATCTAATCAATTGATAGAAGAGAAACCATTTCTCATAACTTAGTAAGAATATGTTCATGAATCATGCATTTTGAAAGATTCAAGTTATAAAACCAAGTCACATTCAAAGGCTTTGCTGTTAAACTGAACCTTCAAATTAAGTCAAATTACTGACTCATATAAAGTAAAAGTAGAAGATTGACACAAAACACATTTTAGGATAGATATGCATAATATCAAAATAAACATACAAAATCACAATGACCAAGATTTCGATGTTATAAAGATTGGACATCTTGTTGCAATGCTAGGTTACATATAAACATCAGGCTGATGTTTTTATGCAGGCAAGGGTTTTTGTACTAAACTTGAGAGAATGATAAAGTGTTATGGAGACAAAAGATGATCTACACATGACACTACCTCTTCACTTTTAGTAATGAGATTATGTAAAAAATTGAAACTATATGATTGCCATATTTGCCAAGCAAAGCAGTGTAATGATAAAGAGCCGAATTAGGATTAAATTCATGCCATTTAGCCAATAATATGGATTATTTCTTTCCAAAGAATTACTTTACAAGGCCATCGTTGTAGAAAAAAATAGATCATCCAATGTTGTTTGGACCAAATAACCAACCAATCTTCATAGTAACAATTTAGTTATGCAAAAAATCAAGATAAGAAGTAGACACAATCCATCCAAAGTAGACATAATATGAAATAGACACATTGAGTTAAAATATAACCTCAAAATATAGCCCATTCACCTATCATAATAGTAGAAAACTCTCTTTGGATGGAAGCCTCACCAAAATAAAATATATTTAACTCTTTTTATCTTGTTAATTTAAATTGACAGATCCTTGTGAGTTGCAAATTGAAAATTTTATTTAACATTCAATGTGGATAAGAAGTAAACACAAAATTAAATCATGTGTGATAGTGTATTGATGATATTGATATAAGCATCTGAATATAGATATAATTAAATTATGATAAAGTAGACACAAAATATGAAGTATAAACTGCGAGCAAAGATATAACCTTGGAATATAGACCATTCACTTGTCATAACATTAAAATAATCTCTCTTTGGGTGGAAGCCCAACCAAAATAACATAGATTTAACATTTTTCATTTTGTTAATCTAAGTTGAAAGATACATGTGATGTGCATGTTAAAATTTTTATTTAACAATTTGTATGAGTTGGTTGAATTTTGTGTAAATTATATTTATATGGTGTGAAGTTTTAGAATGTATTTGCAACATTGCTACAACAAAAAATTGCCTGTCTTTTAACTCAAATACACCGTTTTCCGACTCCCTGTAATTTGCAACTATTTGTGCCTTCTATGCATGTCCCAGCAAGCTTTGGTTTGTAGTTGTACCCTAAAAATATCACACAATTGTGCTATTCATAAGACACCATTTCACAAGTTTCAAGGGTTTCACAAGTTGGCGAGAGATTGATTAAGGTTTTAGATGCAATTTAAATGCGATTTTTATGTGATTTAAATGCAAAAAAGAAAATCGAAAATTGCAGTCAATGATTTTTTAAAGAGGGGATTTTTTGGGGGAAAAAATTGTCTGCTAGAAGTATTTGCAAAAATAGAGTATAATCGGGGTTTTTTGGATATTTTTGCTTCTTTGACCCTACTAAATGATAATAGAAAAACTACAAAAAAATGCTTTTTTCTATTATCATATTTTAATTTTGTATTTTGATTAACAAGTTCAAATAATATTTAGTTTTATGTATAGATTAATATTAATATAATCATAACATTATTAAATATGTATTTTAACTATTTGGTTGCATGTATTATATCATAAAATAAATTTAAATTAATTTACTATCACTTTAGCATATATATACATATATATTGATTAGTAAAATTGGCTTAAGGCCATTGTATTGCTATCAAAAATTTAAAAAGCACATCTTTGGTCATCTGCATTTGAGAGTAGTGACAGTATTGCCATTCTAAAATGTACAACCTTTAATAGTAAAATTATAGAATATTTAATTCTCTTTTGATAATGTAATTTAACCTTGGACCATAGTAGAGGTCTCACCTTCTATGAAATGATAATTCGTTATTCGGTATTTTACAAAGGAGACGAAGGATGCTTAAATAGAGATTACAAGAGGATCTTTCCATAACGGAAACGATTGAGAACAGAAACATGAAAGATAGAAAAGAAACTTCCTAAAACTAACTAAAGACGAAAGACATAAATGGAAGTTTCTAAATACTAACTAAATGACTAACATAAACCATTATAGCAAATATTACAAGATTACTTTAATATTCTACATTGCCAGCAATAATGTTAGAGCTATCAAACAACAGCACAAAAGATCAATCCACATCTTGCCAGTGGAAATGCTTGCAATTGTCTTTAAGAAATCAATGCTCTACTTTTCTTTGTGATGACGAGCATTATTGTCCTCACCCATAGCCTTGATGACGGAAGGAACCCAAGGGCTGAAAAAATATTGGTTGATTAGAGGCCATTTTCCACTATCTATGTGAAAGCCTAAACTAATTGCAACATCATCCACAACCTTCTTGATACTGTAGCACCACTAGGGTTTGATGATCATATCTATAATTGCTTGGATATCCTATTTTGCTTTCCTTGCATTTAGGACAATTGCATGGAACATGGCAGATATGTTTGTATTCATATTGTATTTTTGGATGGTGGGGAGGAAAGTTGCCCCCAACACTAGCTTGAATGCATGTAGTACTATCATAAAAGCTGTCTCAAAAACCTTTTTTAAGCGAATAATCTGTCAGCTTCCTCTTTGCAATCTATTTGTCATTTTTTTTGCATGGAGAGGCAACCACAACAACCAGTTTATGGCTGTATTCATACAATTTGGCAGCTGAGAATGCAGAGCCATAAATATTACCTCCATCACATGCTTTGGCTGTATGTTTTTTTGACTTCAAGCAACCCGAACTCCATGATATATTTTGATTTGTAAATAATCATTTACCAAGTGCTAAAGGAAGGATGGGAGATTAGAGGCAACATTTTGCCATGCACTTGGAGAACTTGCCAAACACGCTAGCATATTAATGTTATTTATTTATAATATATCATTTAAATAATATTATATATTTTATAATTTTTTTTTTTTTTTTCTAACGTACCCAACACCCAATTTTTTTTGTCATATTGGTGTATTGTACCCATACCCATATACCCATACTTGAATCTGAACCTGGTTTGGTAGCTTAGCCTTTTTTTTGATAAAAATATAGAGTAATTGGATTCCATTTATACTTTTGGTTTGGCTTGTCCAAGTAATTCTAATATGCTATAAACCATTTTGATTTATATTATTTGGAATTTTGGTTCAATTGATTATTAAATTGTTTTCAGTAATGATAAATTGTTTGAAATATCATATGTTATTTTAGCTGCTGTTCCCAAATTTTGTGGAATAAATTGCTGTCTTTTAAATGTGTCCCTACATCCCCCCATTGTAAGACTCCATGAAACATTAGTGTTTATCAATTATAACATTAAATTGAAATTTTAATCTATGATTAGACTCTTTACATCTTTGACCTTTTGTGTGCTTTCTTTAAAAGTATTCATTAGGTCAATATCGAAGGATGCTAATACTGCCATCTAGCTCTAAATAATCATGTGATTTTGGCATCTGCTTCAAGTTTATAGGGTATCTTTGTAAATTTCTATATTGTAATTTTGTTTTTTTCATGCCTAGAATAGTTATTTTCCTTATAATTGACGCACTATTCAAAATATTCATATATTCATATTAACTTGTTTGTCATATCCATTTTTTGTTAAGGCAACTTTCGAGTTATTTAATGTGGACGTTGAAGCCAACTCTTGTGTATATGCCATGCAACTTCCCTTAACTTTTAAAATGGATTCGATTCCCAAATGGGTTTTAGGAAAGCTTAAAATCTCTAACATAGCATCTTTTTCTTAATAAATTCATGCTTGATATTCTAACTTATTGTCATTGTTCCATGGACTTTTGGAATAGGGGAAGGGGGAACTATGGACCTTGATTTGGGGTTTGCAGGGGAATTATGGCTAGTAGGGTTTTGTTCACCCCTAGCGAGGTTGAGGGGTAGTGTCCTTTAAAGGGTTTTGGGAGGAGTGCCCCTTGAAAGGTTCAAGACAATGCCCCTAGTGTGTTTCCTATTGTAGTATAAGGTAGGGTCAAGAGGGCACCCCAAGCCCAAATTAAGGCCTTTAGGATCACATGAACCTTTGTGGTGCATGCCAATTTTATAATTTAATCACTATGTTTTCTCCAACACCAAGTCCTCACTATTTAATATTTCTAATCAAATCTTTATTGTTTAGAGAATTATTGGTGATGCAAATGGATCCAATTAGCATAAATATTGAGGGCTATGCAATTTTTATAGCTTAAGTGCTTTAAATAAAATAAAAATCCCCCTTGGATTTTGGGCTATTAGGTTAAGGGCTGGTGGGCCAAAATAAAATAAAAATCCCGCTTTTTTTTAAATGTATTTTTTTGAAGTGCTAGATGTGGGGGATGGTTGCAAGTTTCTAGGATGTGGCTGACTTTCTTGAGGGTCGCAAGGACATCCCAATGTTATTTCAACATCTCTATCAAGGGAATGCCTTGAAAATGTTTCCTCTCTAAGGGAGACATCCTTGGTGGCAACATGGCATAGGGACATTTGCTTGCCACCTCAAGGTCTCAAAAATGTCCTTTCCTCGAGAGACAACAATTTTTTGTGGGGGATGTGTTCCCATGGAACACAAAACCCTGCATATTGTATGGTTACTATTTGCCTCCCTTTTCGCTATTTGCTATCTAAATTCTGGGTGATAGCCAAATTGTCATAACTTTTGACTAGAATTAAAATTTGATGATTTTTGAAATTATATTTAATGGGAACTATACTTTTGCTGGATTTGTTTATCAAGGTGTTTTTAGAAATTAGAAGTATCTCTTATATTTGGTCTTTGGTTTCACAAGTGGACATACATGGTGGATGTTACTTTGAGGTATTCTCTAGCCTAACTTTTTAGAAATTATAAATGTGATAATAAATGACATTGTAATATTTTGTTGATTGTCTAAATAACTTCACAATGTATTCTCTTGGAAAGATACTCTAATGGTCTTGAAGTTGTGAAATTTAGCACAACGAGTATGTTTAACATGTGTAAATCTCATAGCTAACTAAAGTAGAGGGTTTCAAGGATATATTAAGGACATAATTCATTTAATAGTTATGTATATTTAAATTGTTTAGGTTAATGCCTTGATCTTCTAGTTAACTAGTTAAGAGGATGTATATTGTATTTGGCTATTTATGTCATGTCCTTTGTCAAGAGTTTAACAATTATTAATTTTGTAGTTATACAATATTTTGTTTTTGAAACTTAGAAATTTCAAATTTTGAGTGTTTGAGGGTTATAGGACTTGCAATATTTGAATTATATGACAAATTGATGCTCAAAGTAGACTTATGTGCTATCTAAATGCATTAAATTCTGTTTTTTTTCATTTTGTTCAACCATGTCTATTTTTGGCGGAGATTTTGCCAAGATTTTTTTGAATGCCAAGTTTGAGTCAAAATTTTGGGTTGTGGAGTTTGAGGTTTTCGACTATGGTTGCTACTAAGGATATGGCTTCTTGGAATAGCTTTGTCAAAATCATTGAGGAAGAAGGGACAAAGATAAAATATTGTTTAAGGCTGCAAATGACAAAGCTTCAAAAGCAATCTTTGAGATTGTTGGAATGCAATGTTTACTTGTCAAGTAATTACTTATAATTTTGGTGACACCTTTAGTGGGTGATATGTGGTCTTAAATCTTTAGGGCTTTGCTACTTCCATTTTATTCATTCTATAGGTGGAACTGTTGGTATGTGGCGATTGATCATGCAAGTACTGTACACTCGTAATGTATCCTCGCCAAGGTTTGGGGCCGGGCCAAGCCTCGAGCGGGGGTTTGAGGGCACAACCCTTGAAGTTTTTTTTTTTGTTGCCGTTTTTTGGTTGAAAAATTGACATTGAAAAAAAACCCTAAAAAAGGCCGACTTTGTATGCTGCCCTAAAAAATTGCATGTTATAAGCGGATGGAATGTAAAGGGCATTGTATGGTGTTGTATCGTTTTATTGGATAATAAGAAAAGATTGGACGATTGTGTTCTGTGGATGTAGCCCATCTTGGGTGGACCATGTTAAATCTTTGTGTTATTTGTGCTGTGCATTTTTCTTCATCTTTGTGTATTCGAATTTGCATATTATTGTTAATTTGTATTTGCTTCGGATCTGCCAAAACCCTAATAGGAACTTGTCCTCTATTTTACATGTCATATGAGGGAGCTTGGCTTCACAATGTATAGGGTGCAACGACACTAACTATAATCTTGTGTTATCGTAGTTTCAAGACTTGGACTCCCGTAAGATTTGAGAAGTTGATTTTTCACTTAGAATTGGACTCAATGTTGAGACTCGACAAATTTAAAAGACCATGACATATTGTAAGGATTTAAAACTTGTTTTATGCATCCTATACTAAATAAAGTTTGAAAACACGTTAAACTAATCAAATAAAAGCTACTTTGACCATATATACAAGTATACATTGATCACATGAGTATAAAGACTAAAAGTAAAAATGAATATTAATTTTTAGCTAACCGAAGCAACATTGCTAGATATTTAAAATTATAAATATTGTCAAATGCATACAAATCTCATGGCATCAAAACTGAAAATATAAGTCTATGGCTCAAAGGAGCCTGCATCATTCGTCCCATGTACAACATCACGACAAGTTTTATGTAGGCATCTAAGATAAGTCTTGAATGATGTTGTAGTCATGATATTTTCTTGTGTCTTAGTGCCACCAAGTCCAACATCCAATGGGTCTCCTTGTGCATTGTATTCCTCCCTTGTAAGGGTTTGGGGGCAATGCGCCTTGTGGAATTGGAGGCCAACATCCTTGGCGCATTCCCTGTCATGATTTAGGGCGGGGTTGAGGAGCGGTGCCCTCGCCACCAAGTCCAAATGAAGACCTTCAAAACCACAAAAACCTTCAACGCACACACCATTTTCATAATTTTTTGTAAATGCTATATGGGCAGGCCATTAACCAAACAAGCATTGTAAGGTTGTAAGCTTTTTTATAAAAGTAACTAAAATGTTGGTTAATGCTTACATTTTTTTATATAATCTCTTTTTTTTAATTAACTTTTTTCCTTGAATCCTAGCCAAATCTGGCCTGCACAACTCATTGGATTTGGTGGGTTTGGAAGATTCAACGAGTCTCCAGGGTTCACTTGGGACCTAGGTCTCAAGTTCCTAGGACTCATTTGGTCTAGCTTGCCTCAGGACTCGTTAATTTTGGGCAAGTCCAAGCGAGTCATGTAACTATGTGTGTTATTTTTTGGTGCTTGCCACTCTTCTTTTATGGTCCTTCACTGTGTGTTGCATTGCTATCATGTGCACATCATACTGCATTGATGGTCTAGTATGGTGTTGTACAAGCTTCACAAGAGTGGTATGCCTATTCAGATTAAGTAATAAATAGGATGGTGAATTGTGCTGCTTTGAGCTGCATCTGAAGGTTCTTAATTGAAGATACCAACGTAGACCTGTGATGGATTATTGAGTGTGAAGATCTTTTTGATCTTGGCTGTTCATGTTGCTATCATGTAAATGAAATAATGCATTGTGAGTTTAATATAATGCAACACTTTAGGTTTCACAAGGCTGATAATATTGATTCAGATTCAAGTCCAAAACATGACGGTTACTTGGGTTTCTTTGAGCTGCATCTAAAATTTTTGGATTGAAGAACTCGTTGATGTGTTTTTTATGCACTTCGAACACAAAATAAAATAGTAAGTATTCTATCCTCTCTTAAATAAGGAAACCTCAAATGCTAAACAAATGTGATCAATTAAGGCAACCCCAATGTTTCGGTAGTCAAGTCTTGACAACGCAAATGGATAGACTTAGTGTATATGATGTGCTATGCTGGTATCACAAAGGGACTTACGCCTATGAATTGTAGCTGGAACTTGGAAACTAACTTACTCAAACAAAGAAAGCTCAAAAGGGATAAAGGGTTTAGGGAAAGCTAATCTAACACCTAAGGACAATGATGATAATAGATGACACTTAGATAGACAAATTCCTTATGGAACTACTTTCTACTTGACTAGAGATAGCTCACAACACCATAGAAAGAGTGCAATCTCCTAAGGTAGTGAAAGATTTTCTATTGTGAACAATCCATTCAAATACCCATTTTTGGCGCAACTTGAACAAGTATTCTCAATCAAACTTAGCCACAATAACAAGGTTCAAGCTAACCATGCAAAACGACTTGCAATCAACAAGATGCAAATGATATGAACTGAAGGAATCATCAAATATCTTTACATGCATCCACCATGATCAATGAACTTCAATTAACTTTGAGAAGTAACAAGAAACCATGCATAATGTAGAAACACAAGACACAAATCCACCATATATTCAATGAAAATCATGTATTTATTTCAACACTCTCTTGTCAACAACTTCAAGCTTCCTCCTCCTACTTTACTTTTAACTTGAATCTTCTACCTCCTAATTTCTAATTGTTAACCCTTACAAATGAAAAGGCAAAGCCTTTTATAGAGTTCTTGATTACAATTCAAGGGCCAAGATTAATTGGAATCAATGGCCAAGATTTATCCATAAAAACCCTAATTAGGGTTAGTTACAACTAACTCCTCTTTGACCAATGAGATCATTACATCATTTTGGACACATGTCCATCTTTGAATTCAGACCAATGAGAAATAAGGTTAGATATATTGAATTTGGTGCCCTCGACATGTGTAGCTGTCCTCCACTGGATGAGTTAGGTTTAATGTACCTAGACATGCTGACTTGGAATGACTAGATTGGTTGATGATGATTGGGTACCACTTCAGCGTAGATATCTCTTGATACTGAACATCATCACCTTACTTTTGACTGATTGTGATGGTTCATATTCCCAAATTGCATCATCTTGATTAACTCTTTTGGAACTATCCACTTTCCTTGATCATTCTTGCATTTCATTCTCATGTTTGGGAATCCTTTGTCGCGAATTTCCTATTGCTTTCATCCTCATAAATGTCTTGAACTTGTCTTTCCTTGATGTAGTTCTTGACTTCATGTTGTGGAATCCTCTGTTCATTTATCCATCTTCATGTATTGGACCTCTCCATCCCTTAGAATTCTTCTTTTGTGATCCCCTTCATGTTGTAGTGTTTGTCATCTCCATCCATTTCTTTGCATGACCTTGTTGGGTCCTTTATCTTCCTTGCACTTGCACCTTCTTCTTTGAAATCATTCCCGCAAGAGAGAGAAAGGGAAAACTCCTTGGATTATGATTGTGAATAAACACCAATGTTGATTATAGGATTCCCTTGAATGAAATACAAGAAGATCATCGGTCCTATTTTCCATGTTGCGAAGGAATTTTCCATGGGCAGGATTTGATGCCTTTCAAGAAATGTAGAGTGCACTTTCACATAGGAGTGCAAATCTTGAGCACTTTGAGCCTTGGAAAGGAAATTTTGGAGCCGAAATGAGACTGTAAATGTTATTGCAATTTCCAATTTAATGAACAAGTTATATGCAGGATGGTGTATTTAGAATTTTGATATTATAAATATGACAATAATGTTGTTGTCTTTCTTTTGCTGCAAGTATGGAGGATGAACATGTATCGATTTCAATGTCATCTCCTTTCTTTTGAATGATGTATATATATAAGGTAGTCACGATCAAGTGGCACCTTGATCGGACATGTCTTTTAGACATGTCTGACCAAGATGTCACTTGGTCGTGACTTTTACAACCATCAACCATCAACCGATCCACTCGGTGTCTATGATAACTAATCGGTGCCATTGATAACAGATCGATATAGACATACCCGATAATGAATCGGTATCATTGTAAATGATAATAGGTCGATATAAACACACCCGATAATGAATCGGTATCATTGTAAATGATAACAGGTTGATATAAACACACCTGATAATGAATCAGTGTCAAAGCAAATGTTAACAGATCGATAACTAATAGCATTAGATCGACGCTTAACTTTGTTAAGCAAGTCGTCGATCTAATTCATCTTTATCAATGTTAATATTATAATCATGATCAATGTTATAATCTGATAAACATATTCAGTTCGGAAAGCATAAATCAGATAATCTAATAGCATAGATGAGTAAACCAAAACAGAATAGAGGAGATTAACGGGTAAGGAAAGTCTTATCTTGCAGAAGCTACTAATGCATTAACAGAGACTAGTGCAAGGAAATTTTGGAGCCGAAATGAGACTAGTGCAAGGAAATTTCCACATTTTATACTTATGACAAGAAGAGTTGAGTGCAAATTTCACCTTGTTTTGCAATGTTGAGTGGGTTTTAGGGGTATGCTTGCAATGTAGAGTGGAAATCACACCTCTTCATGCATTTTGTGGCAAGAGTTAGACTTAAGTATGCATTGTAGAGTAGAAATTGAGGGTAATCTTGCAATGTTTGGAGGAATTGCAAGATGAACAAGAGGGATTGCAAGGCTGCAATGCAATGCTAATTGAAATTGTAAGGTTGACATGCAATGTTAATCGAAATTGCAAGATTGACATGCAATGTTGAGCGAAATTGCAAAGTTGATGTGCAATGTGACGTTAAATTGCAAAGTTGATGTGCATTGTGAAGTGAAATCGCAAAGTTGATGTGCAATGTGAAGTGAAATTGCAAAGTTGATGTGCAATGTGAAGTGAAATTGCAAAGTTGATATATTCACAAATTTCTTGAAATTTATTTCCTTTCTTGGAACAAATTTCTTTGCAATTTGAGGAGGAAATGCATATGATGCTTGCAATTCCTAGTGGAATTGGAAGGCAATTTACAATTTCTATCTTAGTCTTACATTTTTTATCAAAATTGCAAAGCAGTTTAGCAATGTGAAGTGGAATTTTTTCACTTAGGTTTTGCAACTTCAGTGGCAACTTCACGTTTTTTCTTTGCCATTTTGCACGATGTGTCTCATGAATTTTGGAATTCATTGCAAATTTAAAAACTTCTTTCTTCGTTCCACATCACTTATACACTTTTGTGCAAGGAATTTTTCACTTCAAAACTTTGCACTATCAAAATTTCATAACTCTCACTCTTGCAATGATTTCACTTTCACAAACTCAATTTTGCAATAAATTTTCTTTCAAATTTTCTCACAATTTCATTTCCCAACACATATTTCAGACTTGACAAAAGGAAATTCTAGCCACTCTAAAGCTGGAGACTCTGAAACTACTGCCAAGCTACACAAACTAAGCAATCACACCTATGCTAACAAGTAAAAAGTGGGGGCCCCCATTTGCAATGGGGCAATGTGTGAAAACATCACAACATGTACTGAGATAGAGAAGTGTGATGGATTATTCAGTATGAACTATGAAGCTTGTCATCAAGGTACATGTTAAGTCATGCTATTGATTTTGGTGGTTGCTAATTTGCTAAACAATGAATATATTTGTTTTCACAGAGGAAAAAATGCTGTTTTGGTCTAACTTTTACATTATATTATAAGAATGGTGGTGATGGAAATTGTGGGTTTTTCCCATTTTGTTTTAGGTTTGTTGGAATAGAGAATCTCATTTTAGATGATTAACTGACATTTTTAAAGGGAATCTGGATGAGTACGGTTTTCCAGTGAGAAAATATTAATTTAAATTTTGCTTCTTGGTGTTTGAGCGTATACCATTTTAACATTTGCTCCTATTAATTCAATTACTTTCTGATGACAATGGAGGATAAGTGTAGTTGTTTATGGAGATATTTGATTTTTTGATTATTTGTCAGTATTATAAGAGTTTCAAATGCTTACTTTTTAGACTCTAGGTCAGTGACTTACAGGCTTGCTTTTGATATTCCATGTTGAAGCTTAACTAATTTGTAACCCCTGGCAATTGAGTTTTTCCTTTAGGTGATAGGAATCAATTGATTCTTCAGATGCTTCATCGAGTTAATGAGAGTGTGCATGCATTGCATTTGAAACTGAGTGTTAATTGCACCATGACATTTAAGTAGCTGGAAGGTGTGAAAACATTCTAGGCAATTTCAGAAAGAAAGGTGGGACCTGATGTAAAGAACTGAATGCATCCTATTAGTTGCAACTTATTTGGTGATGATGGCCTATGTGATTACTGTTGGTGTTGGAAATAAGCCACATCGGGACCGACAATGGACTGGTCCAAGAGGGGCCAGTAGCTCAGTGGTAGAGCACTCCAGCAGCGTATGGAAGGTCCTAGGTTCGAGTCCTAGCTGGTCCATGTCTCAACATGGTATCAGAGCCAGGTCCAGGCTAGAAGCCCCAAGCACACAAGAAGTGTGGCTTAAGGGGGGGTGTTGGTGTTGGAAATAAGCCACACCCGGACCGACAATGGACTTGTCCAAGAGGGGCCAGTAGCTCAGTGGTAGAGCACTCCAGCAGCGTATGGAAGGTCCTAGGTTCGAGTCCTAGCTGGTCCATGTCTCAACAATTACATTGGCGAATCATGTTCAGTTCATGATGGTCTGTTATGATGAATGTTAATATGTTTTTGATCTGAAAGTTTCAAAGTCTCATGTTTAGTTAAGTACAGGAGATTGAGTGTTGATTTTATTGTCTAAACTGATTGAGCATGTGGATTACTTAATGGATACGAAAAATAAATAGTGACTTTGATAGCTGGGAAAGGCTGTTAAAGTAGCTTTAAAAATAACTATTTTTGAATATGTTTTGGTTTTTGGGCATTGCCAATGCTACCACTAAATTGTTTCCATTTATCTGTATATGAGCCTATTTTGTGGCCTTAAAATGTATTTTCTGGCAGGGGCATGGATAATATGTAGCAGGTGTATCCAGTACTGATTTGATTTTTCTTGCCTCTCGTCTAGATGTTGGACATCATACAAATTTATGTTTACATATAGACGATTCTATTATTTTTAAGAGGTTATTTTATTAGATTGTTTGGTTTTTGAGTCACACTCTTGAGAACATATTCTGAGGATTTTATTTTTTCTTGAGATTAAAATGCTCAAAAGATTTATATTTCAAATATTGTGAATAATGCTTGCCAGACATGAGTGGCTGAGACTTGATGCTTGCTGTTCATGTTACATGCTGTCAGGATTCACAATCATTAATTTACTTACATTGTGCAAATATTTCAGATTCCATCAGTTTCAAATGTACAAATAGAGCCGGTTGTTGTCCAAATTAACAGACTGGATCTAGTTCTTGCAGAGAAGTTGGGGTTTGAGCCTGACACAACACAATGCAGGTAGCTTGTCAGAATTTTCAATTTTTGTAGTCACAAATATATCTTGCTTGCCCTTTAATAATAAGTTGTATTTCACAATATCATATAAATATTGTTTCCATTTAATTGTATTTTATATGAATTGAAGAATGTTATCAATACTTGTATTTTTACCCTTGTCTATGTTCCAGCAGTCAGCTATCTTCAAGCACAACAAAGAGTAGCGGATATGGATTTGCTGATAAAGTATGTTTCAGTTTGAATTTATCTCTTTGAGTTTCATCTTAATTTACACACGTTTGGACCAGGATTGTGACATTATTATGAAATCATATCAGCTAGCTTCCTATACCTATAATCAATGAAAATGCATAGTTTACAAATTGAAAACTAGGATTAGGGGTTGCAGGAATATCTTCCAACATGTTTCAAATTTTGTATTCTAGACCTGACTTTTCATGAATTTGACTTACTCTATAGCAGCATAGCTGTTGCCAGTCTTCTGATGCTTGTCTCTGAGTATAACATTCCATTCTAAGATCTAATGATGTTCCCATGGACACAACTCTGAACTGAACTTTGCTTTCGTGTTATTATACTCTTTACTCTTCTGTTATATGCTGCAATTGCACGCCTTTGTTTAGCAGACTCCTTAATGGACTAAACAATATGATGAGATGGCAAGTCTTATGCTACTGGTCTATTTTTTTCCCATTAATTTTTCACAGTATTTTTAATTATTTGTATATAACAAACCATACAATGTTAAATCTCGTGTCATACATATACATATATGCATGGTAGTTACGAATCAAATTCAGATTTACAAATTTAATAAATGTCTTAAAACATGTTCCAACTGAAGACCTATGTCAATGTCAAAATATGAATGTATCATTAACACATCTTATAGGTCAGTGGGCTGTAAAAAATGTCAATGTAAATTTACCATGGTTTTGACTCATGATTTTGGATACCACTTGATGCTTTCTATTAGATATATCTTCCCTAATGTACTAGAGATTCTTACAGCATTTTTTGTCCAGTCTTATGAAATGGATTTTGCCTTCCTCTTCCTCTCTAGCCATAGCTCTTACAACCCTAGTCCGTTGCCTTGTTCCAATCTTAGTTTTGTATGGAATTAAGTCTTCGTTGCCACTTGATCTCATAGTGGGCATAAACATTCCACAACCTTGTTCAGCAACTAAAATCTTGTTGCTCTGATACTTCTTTATCCATGATTGCTGGGTTTATAACCCTACAGATACATTAAACATAAATCCTCACAAGCTAGGTCTATACCTAAAAATTTCAGCATGGATTGCCCTAATGTTTCATCAACTTGCAGCAATATAAATATTCAAATTAAGAAAAAATTAGGCAAGTAAAGGGTACACAATAGGAAAAGCACACAACTCAAGTTTTCAATTGGAAATAACCTGAATGAGTGAAAAAATCCATGACCATGAAGGGGATGCTACAAGCATCCAATTCATTAATCTACTGTCAGCACATGGAGTTTAAGCTATTACAATTGCTTTAAATGAGGCTGCATGTTAACCTTGAACACCTTTTTCCCTCTTTGATCCAACCACAGCCATGTTTGGAAGAGGAACAGTTTCTTGATAAAGCAACTGTCCACCTGTTTGCCCTTGATCTGTGTGGGAAACAAAATGGCCCCCGTTCAAGCCATAACAGTTGCCAACAAGAGACAAAAGATTGTCACCCAAAAAGAAGGTAGAAATGTCGTGGCTTTAGTAATAAATGATCAACCCACCTCAAGACAAAGTGGACAATGCCCAAATTGACACAGCACCAAAAGAGGCAAGTTAATTTGGCCAAGACAAAACATAAAGCCATTTTGTAAGTGACCAGATTGTCCCTTTGGATCCTTCTGCCCTGATGACTGTCTAGCTGCTACACACGCAAGATCTGGCCTTTGACAAGAGTGGATTTAGATAGCTGAATATACACACTTCATGATGATGTTCTAGATCATCACCAAGACACTTACAAAACCAGTTATAACTATGTACAGGTTCATCTTTTCCAGTGCTTGCAGTATTGCTGAAAGCAATATGAATCTTTCACCTTGAAGATTTGAATAGAAGAAAGATGGCCAAATGATCTGCACAAGGTTGTGAACAACTCCTCAAGAAACCCTATGCTGTTTGGAGTCGACAATAAACACTTTGCAACATGTTCTAAAAGACTTTGCAACATATTATAGGACACCTGCAACAACTTATCAATCACTTGTAACGACATACTAGTCACTTGCAACATGTTATGGAACACCTACAACAACTAAACAATACTTGTAGCACTGCCTCAAGTGCCCTACATCCTGCTACAACTGAAATTGTAGCATATTGTGGAACCTTCTTGATCTGAACATCTTCACCAAATTATGGATTAGTTTTCTAGCTATTATCATCTCCTGATCTCCACTATTGCACAAGCAGACATCACTCTAGGGTTATTTGGTAGCTGCAAAACCATGAATACCACAAACACCACAGTTAGAGATAAACTTACTTCCAATATTTCTAGTGTTATTGTGGAGGCTAGAGCATGACATACGGGGACTGATTGAGACAGTGTACCCATAGCACAAACCAAATTTTCCTCCATGTGAATTTTGTCACAAATTTCCTAGCATTTGAAACACACATCAGGAATCTGCAGAGGCAGAAAGATTTTGAAAAAATAGGCGAGCAGATCCTATAAGTTATAGTTCATTCAGAGTTAGGGACTGTTGGTAAACAGATTTGTCACTACAGATTTTAAAGTGACTCACCCAACGTGTAGTGACAAATGCCCCAACAGTTGGAGAGATTGCTGTGAAATTGCAATCTTCCTCTGCATTTGAGAGGGGCAGCTCACTTGTATGATGGGCGTTTTTAAGGTTTTTGTGTACTTTTAATCTGAAAGTGCTAAAAGGAGAAAAGATAAAACTAAAGGGAAATGAATAACAGAAACCCTACTGGAAACCATACAAATACCAAATAGGACTTCACGATTGATAACAATTACAAAGGGATTTTGAGGATAAAGTATGTTTTAATATGCAATGACGATGAAAGAAGGGTGACAAATCTTGACATACAAAGAGATGGGTAACTCCAACTCATTCAAACCAAGATACCAAAGCTTGATTGTGTTTCATTACATCAATTACATAAATTGTAATCATTTCAATAGATGACAAATGATTTCCATAAAGACGAAAGATATTACCAATTTGACATACAAAAATTCAGTAATAATAACTCGGAAGTATATCTAGAACATTTGAGCTAAATGCATTCTTTATTATTTCCATGAAGTTATACAATCTAAAAAACCCTTTGGTACAAAGTGTAAACACAAAAATTGTCAAAGTGTCTTTCTGAAAAGTTCCCCAAAATTTTCCTCTTTTGAAAAGTCTCTAATTAACATGTAAATATCATACATAACCTTTCTGATAACCAAACGATGTTCGCTATATTGAGAAGAGCATCAATAAAATTTACCATTGTCATTGAATTTCAAAACATTGATAAAGACATTGCTGGTATTGGTTTTGGCGTCTCAAGTCAAAATTGCAAGCTCTTATCTGATAAATCTGTTAACCAAGCAAACAGAGGAATATATAAAACTTCTGTTTGAATCAATATTTTCTCGTGAAACTTTGCCACATTGTATAAATGACCTTACATACCTCCCTGCCAAGTAATTTAGCTCCAAATTTCATAAAACTCTTGATATAATCATTTTCGTAAATAGTCTGAAGGAAAAATGAAGCAAAATGAAGCTTTAATATCTCTCATCTAGGAAGGCGTCTTGACCCAGAAACTGGCCACATTGTTCGAAACAATACTAGTAACATACCCACAAGAGGATTTTATAGAATCTTTCACAGATTTCAAAAATTAATTGTTTTTGTGATTTTCCACACATTATTTCCAATAGTTCCAATTGAAGTAGTGAATTTTATCCTTAAACTGATATATCAAACTTTAATGCAAGGATATGATAGGAAATAGGTTAAACATGACATTTCAAATATGGAAAATTATGACAACTGGTGTATAAAGCATGAAACACCACTCTTTTTGCAACTAGAATTAGGTTGACAAAGGTGTTCGATCCATGACAATGTCTTTTTGGCACAAAAATTTCAAATTTTGTGGTGTCAAAATGAGGTTGACAGCTGGCTTTGACTGGAGACAAGAATCACAAGAGACGCAACAGGAACCCAGAAATTTTTTGGTTATTAAGTGTTAGCCATTGTCTGAAGGATTCTATTTTGTTATTTCACTTAGATCAAGAATGAATGTATTATTCATTTCAGTTTTCAGTTCAGTTCAAATATCTTTATGTCCGCTACCTTTTGCCTCTATTACTATATGATTTCTATTGTAGCACTGTACTGCTATTTCATCTCAAGGTCTGGAAATTATTATTTTGTTGGACTTTTGGGTGGTGGCGTGGATGATGCTGTTATAATAATAGATACCTGAGTTGTAGTGCAGATTCCTGTTGGTATGATGGTTGTCTTGTCTCTCATAGTTGCTTGGCTAGTTATGACAAATGGGTTTAATATGGCATCCTTGTACACATTTTTGCTCCTTGTAATGGCATATCATTATCTTACAAATAGTGTAGATAAAATGAGGAAATATAGAGGATAATATATAGCTTTTTGGCTGTCCCAGTTCAAGCTATCATTAGGTTAATTCTACTGCAAATTAGTATAAAAATCATAACAAATTTGTCATGTCAGATTAATAACAGATTATAGACAAGGCCTCTATGTGCACAACACTGAGTTGACAGCTGTCCTCCCTACTCCTATGGCTACCAAATACTCCTCAACAGTCAATATTCTATTTATGACAAACATTTCTACAATTCTCTTTCCCTCTTGGCAGATATATATGTATCTAATATGCAAAATGATATGAGGATGATGGGAATTTGTTGAGTATGATTGTCCCTTCTGAAAACTGATTTTATTAGGGAAAGCATGTCCTCCTAAAGTTGACCGTAGAAGATAGGTAGAATGGTTCACCATTTTATCAATATTTCACTTTTGGAATGCATCTGGATGCTTTGTTCAGTGATCATAAAGAGACATATGATTGCTTCTTTGTGAAGCACTGGTCCTCTCTTGGCCAAGACA
Source organism: Cryptomeria japonica (assembly GCF_030272615.1). NCBI lineage: Eukaryota > Viridiplantae > Streptophyta > Pinopsida > Cupressales > Cupressaceae > Cryptomeria > Cryptomeria japonica. Next base: position 564,212,494 of record NC_081410.1, on the reverse strand, counting down.
TTTTTGTTTTGTTTAGGGGTGTGTTTGACTTCCTATACAATATCTCACCCATCTTGGTTGCCATTGAGCTTCCACTTTCCATATTTACATGGGTCATTTTAACTTGCTATTGAACTTGTTTTGTTACTGTAATAAGCAACTCAAATAACCATTGGAGAATGAACTGATAGGCAGAAACCTATGCTGATAATTGTTTTACAAGGAATGCATACCAATAATTAGAATTCTTTGTGCAGATAATCTAAATTATTGCCGATGTTTTTTTTACCATAGAAAAATTCCTCGTACATTTCAGATAAGCAAAACTACAAACCGTATGTTTGATAGACATAATGCCTGAGGACATGCATCACTATCTAGAACACAAACATCTTTTCTTTCATTATTGATAGACATAATGTCTGAGGAAAGAGCCCGATCACAACCATCAACATATATAACACAAACATCTTTTTGTTTTCTCTATCTGGCTATCTTCACTTAAAGCCATTGCTTTTCTGCATTTAATCTTACCAAAGAAACTGTTAAGTATTTACTGAAAGGCGGATCAAAGAAATAGCTTTTTATTTCTCAAATAAGTTCACTCATTCATACTAGAAGATGGCTCTAAGGCAAGTTCATTCTTTATGGATTTACAGCTATAATAGTTGAAGATAGGCTATAATTAAATGCTGTATTAAGCTAATGAGTGAAGTGGTTGTTTAATGTAGAGGAAGGATGGGGTTAAATGCTTTTGTAAATCATGCAATACATTTTCTCATTGCTATAAGAGAATCTTAATAAGAAAACCTTCTTGAATGAATAATTCCTATATTCTTAATCAGTAACAATTCAAACGAAGAGCTTTGATGATAAACAGGGAATATTCCTAGTTTGAGTGGAAAAAAGAAACATAAGTGTAATTGGGCGTTGTTTATGCGTAACAGTGGTCCTTTTCTAGTTAGTGGTCAGGTGCCCATATTATTCCTTCTAATAATAATAATTAATAAACAATCTTTTTATTTGGTTTTACTATTTTAGTAATACTTTTTACTTGAATTTTAAATTTATAGTAAAAAGTTAAGTAAAAAGTTCTTCCTGAAATATTGGGAAGCCTGATTTATCCTTTATGCACTTTTCAAGGTCCATGCATTGTATTTTAATTAGTTATTTGTTTGTATAGGGTTAATATTTTGGGTTTTTCTGCCAGATTGCAGATGGTATGACATTGCAAATTCAGACAGTTAATGTTATGCTGGAAACATGTGGAGGTGCAGGATGCCATGGAGGAGCAACTTGGTAATCATATATGAAAAACATTAATTGCATGTCATGTCTTATAATTAGACTCATACAGTACCAAGTTCAAAGGTTTTGTTTTGAGAATGGCTTTTGGGATTTTTAATCTTTCACTATTTAGTTCATCACAGAGAAGTCATATTATTTTACGGAGTAATTGAAAAAGGTGTGTGTGTAACACGGGAAGACTGAAGAACTATGCATGTTTGGTACTCTGAATTCAACTGGTTACAGTTGATCATGTTTCATTGGTTCTAAATCATGCCTCAGAACCAGCTGCTAAAGAATTCAGAAGTAAAATTCTAAGATCCAATTCCAGAGATCTTAATAGAAATTATGGCAGTTCTCATTATATTGTGACAAAATCCAGGAGATAAGTTTTGGTCAACATAATGCTTGGGTAATATGACACAAATACGTGATTTCTGAGAGCCACACTTCCATAAACACATTAATATGGACCAAAAAACTCAAGATATAAGTCTAGAAACTATTCTTGTCACTTCCTCAGATACAAATCATTGTTCTAGATGTTTACTTCTGTGGTATGTTATTTTAATGGCTGATAAATTTGAGTTAGTAGAAAACTTGCTCACTACTTTTATACAATAGAATTGATTCATGCTGATGGAATTAAAAATCTTTTTTCTCAGTTTTAATATTTAATAAATGCTAAAAGACGCTTGTTTCTTTCTTCATTGTTGTCACTCTTAAATATTTCTTACCCAGCCATATAATTTGTAAGAAAATGGCTGATATTGCCTTAATGTCAATTGTTTCATTTCTCTCCTGGCAGAATATCAAAGCAACCTTTTTTTAATCTATTCTATTAAAATTTAGATTAATGTGTCAGGAATTGGTTTTGTCAGGATGAGGAAGAAGATCAATGGCTAATGACTTTCATTACAATAAGAATATCAAAATTATTATGATATATACTGTACAAGAGAAGGGAACAATTAGAGGACTGCACTGACTTGAAAAAACGAGTCAACAGCTAACAGCAATTTCATAATTGGTATCAAATATCTGTGTAATTTTATATCTTCTTGAAAGATACAATGCCCATAAATTTCTCTGTGGCCTTTATCTATAGGAGTTGTAAACTGTAGTTTTGAGTCTTGACAATGATACTTTTGCTAAATTTCATTACTTCACATGAAAAAAATCTTGTCTGGCAAGCCACTTATTTTTAAACTTAGAGTTGGTATTGGCTCATGTTGCCAGTTCCGGTTTAGCAGTTCAGGTTCGGTACAGCTTGGGTTCAACCATAGAATCAATATTTATTATTTATTTTATTTAAAATATAAAATTAATTTTAATATATTTATAACCTAATTAATATATCTATTAACTAAACTAATTAATATACAATAAATAATTTATTAAGTTACCAAGTTCTCCCCTTAAGGGTCTTGATCTCGTACCCAACCAGGTTGGGTAACGGTCTAATAACGGGAGTGGCCAAGGCATGTCCCCGTTGCCTTGGGTTCTCTATGGGTAGCCAAAGGCATACCAACAAGGAACTTGGGGCAGTAGGGACATGGTGTATCCACAAGGAATTTGGGGTGGTAGGGACACACGTTGGCCTCTCTTAGGCACTCTTGTGATCTCCAACCCCATATTTAAAATAACATAAAAAATGCAATGAAATTGGGAGAGGCATCTCGGACTCCCTAAGATGCATCTTGTAGACGGAGACGCGTCTTCGATACCAGTACCATTTCTGGAAACGTGAGGGTGTGCGGGAGACTTGCAGTGGAAGAATCTTGATGTCTCTGACGTCTCCACTCAAAAAAGACAGATGTTTCCTAAAGAATGCTGATGTCTCCTAAAGAATCCGGACATCTCTTGCATGAAGTCAGGTTAAAAAGTGTTTGAAAACGCCCTAAAACGGCATTTCACACTGCCTAAAACCAAGGCTGCATGGGGGACTTGGAGACGTCAGAGACTAGTACTAGTACCGGTATGACTATTTTCTCAAAATAGGATATGGGGGTACTTGGGGATGCCATTTTTTATTTTATTTTATTTTAATAATTTATAGAAAATCTGAAAATATAATGACATTGAACTTTCAAAACAAGAATTAACATTAACTTCAAAATTTAGGTACATAAATGTGAAATGAGTCAAATCAAAATGTCATACAATCATTGTGTCAAAGTTTCAAACTGATTAGTGATTACATATTGAAAATAGCTTGATAAGCAACAAGCTGATACACAAACAAAAAACTGAAAACAAAAAATCAGAAATCTTATATCTATCATCTACTCTTCTTTGCCATGATCATCCATATCAAGGTCCTAAACTATGAGGCTCTCCAAATAGTCATCACTCTGAAATTCAGGTTCCTTTAATGGTAGAATAACAATGGGTAAATCAGCTAGTCCATCTCCTTCAACCACTTCATCCACAATGGCTGCAACTTCTCCATCAGGTGAAATTTGATCCCATTTTGCTGAAGGACCCTCATTGTATCCAGGATCTACACAAGAGAGAAGACGAAGTGAGCTATGAATTTACCTTGGGTTCTCTGCTTTTTTTGATCCTAATCGGTTCCTCTTTAGTGAATGAATGAACCCATAAGTACTCCAATTTCTCTCACAAGATGAAGAGCTGGCTACCTGTGAGAGCAATCGTATTGCAAATGATTTGGATTCGGGGGCTTCACTTTCATGGTTACACCACCACTCTATAGGGTCTTTCTTTACTTTCATATCATATATAGCTTCCACGGAACCAAAAGCATCTTGCCCACGAGAAAAATTATTCCATTGAGTCCTCAATACTGAAGCATCCTCACCTTGGCCATAAATCTTTTTAACCGCTGCCCAAAATCCCTTCATTACCTCTCTATCTTGATGTGGACCTGTTGACGTGTATTTTGTACACCATCATACACAGAATAAAATACCAATAGGCATCTTATCCTCTCTTGAAAAAAAGCCTCTAACTGCTGAAGATTCGCATAAAGGATCAGTTAGGATGACTCCAAGGTTCTGGTTAGTAGGGTCTCTACGTGTGGACAAGCTTCCAGCGGTATGATGTGATTTGCTGTATCCTCAAGGGGTCTTACGCTTCCGAAAGTTCAAGATTTTACTAAACTTAAAGAGACTTTTCAAAAAATAACAAAAGAGTAGGGTTTTCAAGAGGTCTAATCTAGTCTAACCCCAAGAATGACTTAGTATGGACAAGACTTGGCAGGATTCAACCAACTTCAATTTTGCCATAAGATAACAACTTAATTGAAATTGATGCGATCTTCTAAGGTAACAAAATGATATTCAATGCATCAAAGATCAAAGACACTACCACGAAGGTACATATCCAAGATACAATAATGATTGAAGATTAAGGGATTCAAGGTATTCTCCAGTCGACCACGCAAGGCGTTCCTACAATCAGCAAGAAGCTAGTGGTATGGAAAGCGAATCCTACCAAAGATCAAGTCTCACACTATGTCCTTCAAATTAACACACTATTTTGATTGAGCATGATTCAAGTAGATTAAACAACTATGAAGATAACCAAGAAAGTTGCAACAAAACACCATAACTTCAATATTTCATTGATTTCCAAGTCATCATATACAACAATTGCTTGAATTTCCTTCCTCAAAACTCAATCTTGCTACAAAATAAAATTGCTTCTAATTCTAATCTCTCTAATCTCTTAACTATCTCTCTTCTCTATTACATCAACTATTATCAAATGAAATGAAAAATGAGGGTATAAATAGCATCCTCAATTACAATGAAAGGTCCAGATTGAAAGTAGATCAACGGTCAAGATCATGACACCTAAACCCTAATTAGGGTTTGTTACAAATGGCCTCCTTTTTACTAAACAATATTAAATGCATAGCCAAATATTAAATTTGGCACAAAAACCTAGGAGACATAAACCAATGACAAATAAGATGCCATGTCATCTATAACAACCTTTCATCTAGAATCTTATTCCCTTTCCAATGTTCTTTTTTAGCATATGCAATGAATCTTGACACGATTCCTTCGATTTCTGCAATTGGAATCTCGGGAAGATTCTTCATACTCTCTTTCAAGTGGATGACCTGATCGAATGCCTCTAGAAGAGCTGCGTCCCATGAAGATTCAAGTTCCTTTGTTCTTTCAATTAGGAGCATGGTGGCAAACATCTGATCATACTGCTCATCTGTAACATTTGCGTCCTTGCAAAAGATGATCTTGATTCTATCCTCAAATACTCTGTCCTGGATCGGATTGATCACCTCCTCAACTTGGCTGCATCTAGTACTGATGTCCTCAAAGAGAACACTCTTCATATGGAGTAAGGTTGACCACTGAAACAAACTGTGAGATCCTCCATCCAAGATCTTCTCTTGTGCTAAGACCTTCCTTGATGTATGTCTAATTACCTTCAAGACAGGAATGATAACATCTTTGGTATAGGCAAATGCGGCTACTGTTATTATCAAATTGTGGATTATCTCAAGAACCTGGATAGCCTGATGAATAATTTTCATCATCCTTGTTACAAATTCTAAGGCAACTGTATGAGATTTATCCATCCAAGTACTAGTACGCTGGACCATGTTCCTGAATCTTTCTGCTTCATTGATTGATTGAAGTGGAAGTGCTTGCACTGGTGATCTAGCTGGATCCTGACGTCCCAAAGGTTCATTGATGTGATTGAAATATGTCCTCCATGCATCGACCTCTCTCTCAAGCTTTCTATTCTTCTCCATTTCTTCTCTAAGCTTGTCTTTCAATGCCTCAAATGAGTCAGTGGCATCATCTAAAGTCTGCTCTGCTGTAGATGGTCCTAGCTCGAATGTCTGTATATCATATTCCTCTGCTAGGATCTCACCTTCATATTTGTCTGCTGCCGGTGTAGCTATCTGCAGTTTTCTGGATCCAGTCTCATCTCGAATCATCTTAGACATCTTGGTAGCCTTTTTCTTCTCTGTTGCTTCGTGTGAACGTCCAACAAGGCTCTCTAAATCAATTGCATTGTCCTCATCCTCTACTATGATCACCTTAGTTAATCTTTCCTTCAACCAATCTGGGATAACTGATCTTGTTTCTTGAACTTGTATTTCTTTATGCACTATTTCTTCTTTTCTGGGAGGAGATGTCATCTCATTATCTTCATCTAACTCATAGTCTTGGAGAGACCCATCTGGTGAACCTGGCTGTGCCTGTCCTTCTTCCTGCCCATCGTTCTGTACCATCGACTCCATGGATTCTTCCACTTGAAGTGTCCTCTTTTCAGGTCTAGAAGAAGTACCGGATGATCGATCTCTATTGGCCCCTTGCTTCTTCTTGGAAGATTCCTTCTTCTCTGACCTTTCTTTTCTCTTCGAACCTCTTGGATGGAGATTGCCCTCACTGGCACATCGAAGGTTACCTTCACCTGAATTTCTAGGATTAGGATTGCCTTCACTCACACTAGCTCCACCTTCGGCTGGTTTCTCTTCCAAAGTGAAAGTCATAGCTATGCCTTGTTCTCTCAACTTTTGATGCTGTACGTCAACCCATCTGCGAGTGCAAGACAAAACTGGAGCCATCAGAGCATCTAAATCCACGACCTCAGACTCATTCCAATCCAACCTTATTGATTTGCTTTCTCGATCATAGGAAGACTGGATATGTCTGCCACTGTCCTGAGCTTGGTCGGCCACTCTATAAATCCTGCATTTCCTGATGAAATCCAAGGGCAATCTAGAATGCATTTTTCGTTTCACTTCAAGATCATCTAAGAGATTCATCATAAAATCTTCAATTTGGTACTCATGCTTAAACTTCCGACCGACTGTCTCCTCTAAATGTCCATGTGGATCAAAGCTTTCTCTCAAAGCAAAAGATGAAAAAGAATACAAGGCTAACTCCTTTTCTGCGTCATCCATGGCTAAAGCATTAGGACATACCTCAACTGAATTGCCCAAAATGATAGGTACTGGAACTCCATTCTGATGTCTGTGTCTGAATGCCTTCGCATATGCTGCCAACTGTCTTGTTACTTCAAGTAACACAATTCTGTCTGTCGGATATCTCGGCAACATGTATGGAGGTAAAGGACATCCATGCACTCTAATATAAGTGAACTTCGGAAACTGAATAAACCAAGCACCGTACCTCTTTATGAATTCCTGTGCATCCTGAGATAATCTGTTGTGGATCCCACCTTGCAACGTCCTTGTGATGTTCATCGTGAAGGTATCATTAACTAGCTTGTAGTTACTTCCTGGCGGATGATGCAAGTAGGCATAGGAATCACAAGCTCTGACCTCACCGGGTCCTCTTCCAATCACTCCTCTGTGAGGTAGTCCTGCGTACTCAACACTCCTAATCAAGGCATAGATGACATATGAACTCATGTGGAAGGACTTGGTAGCCTTGAGTCTCCTCAACTGTACGTCCAAGCAATGGCTAATCATCCTAGCCCAATGTATGGTACCTTTCCCTTGAACGATCACCTGGATGAAGTAAAACATCCACTTCTCAAAATAGAAGGCGTGAGGGGCTCCTATAACTCGGTTGAGCATGGTAATCAAATCTCTGTACTCCTCCTGGAAATCAATCCTGTGCGGTGTGTTTGGGATCTTGCTCAGACGGGGACGGCTCTTGAGTAACCAGTTCTTGTTGATGATGCTTAGACAAGCATCTGGATCATCTTCGTACATTGATTTGGCTCCTTCTATGCTCTTGTATATCATGTCCCTGTGCTCTGGAAGATGGAAAGCTTCACTTATAGCTTCCTCTGAAAGGTACGCCAAAGTGTTTCCCTCATTGGACACGATCGTTCTGGATTGTGGATCATAGTGACGAGCACACTCGATCATCAACTCATGGCACTGAACAGCTGGAGGAAAGCCGGCCGCCTTAATAATGCCACTCTCGATTATTCTCCGGGCGACAGGTGATGGCTTGCCAATGTAAGGGACCTCTCGAAACTTCTTCGTGCTGAAGTTGCCCAAATTAGTATCTCCGATGTTGCTCCACTTCGACACGATCTTGGTCTCCACTTCTTCGGTCTTTTGATCTTCTTTCATGAGAGCTGAACGACTGGTAGATGCTCCCGTCTTCGGGGTTGCCATACCTACACAACATTTCATAATGAGAAACTAGATCTTGCAATGTATAACATGGATTAGAGAAAATTTTTAGGAAACATCATGATAAGTCTTAGAGTTATCATTTCCTAAAAATGATTGAGCTAAGAATTCAAAATTTCAAAATTTCAAAATTTAAGCTATGACGATCAACAAACAAAATTAAAACAATAAAACCAATGTCGCCATACCTCAGTAAAGAGCTAACTCTAGAATGCAAAATGAATAAAATCGCCTAGGCAAAAATGACGTTAGATGGTCTTCAACGTGATTTCTTCTTCAAAATATCAACTTTGCCACCTTTCAAGTCTTTGACGTGATCTCAATGTCTTTAACAAGTTCGCACAAATGGACCTTCAAATTCGCACTCCTTTGGATAGTAGTTAACGCCTTGGATGATACTTCGCACCACCTTGCATGAACTAAAAACTCGCACTTCTCCCTCAAGATCGCATGTAAGAGATGATAAATGATGATGTGAAAATGACAATTTGCACTCTCCCTTTATAGCACTTCACCTCTCATCACCATATAGGCCGACTTTTGTAAGCAATTTAAATGATTTTTAATAAATAATAAAGGCCGACCTTCATAATCTTAGCGCTCCATTCGATTTTTTATTAATTAATAATTAATTATTAAATGCCTTTATTATTTAAATTGTCAAATTCGATTTTTACAAAGGCAAAAATAATTAATAAATATCAAACGCAAATTTTAAATGCCAATTAATTGAATTTTCAAAAATTATCGATTAGCATTTGAAATAAATTCAAAGAAATGCGTTTGAGTGCCAAAATATTGAAAATGGGAAATACATACCTCATCGCCCTGGTCCCTGACTGAGGGACAGGAGTGATCCATCTTTTTGGTCTTAATCCTTGCAATTTTGACGTTCAAAGTCTTTATCTCCGCGTTGGAATTGGCATCTTCGCTAGGTCCTTCGAGTTTGATTGACTTGTTTGTGCGAAGGAATGTCTTTAAATGTGATATCGCCCTGGTCCCTTGGAGAGGGATAGGAGCGATCTAGATGTTTTCACTTAGATCTTGCCTCTTCAATCTTCAATTTCATCATAAGGCGAACAATAACCTTGTTTCTCTATTCCATGCTTGTTTCACTTAACTTCTACAAGGCGTTTTGATGTTTGGAGGATCATCGCCCTTGTCCCTTGGAGAGGGACAGGAGCGATCCTTGTCTTCTAGCTTAAAATACTTCATTCTTGACCTTAACTCCACGTTCATCACCTTTCAAAAGACGTTTCAAACCCTTTGCAACTTTGTTTTGACATAAACTTCGAAGGATAACTAGTAACTTAGCAAATATCGCCCTGGTCCCTTGGAGAGGGACAGGAGCGATCCTTATGTCCTGGCTCAAATTGGCAAACTTTTGATCTTTGTTCTTCGTTCATTACCTTCCAAATGGCGTTCTTAACCTTGCATATGCTTGCCTTGTCTAGGTTTTGACGGAACATGAGTGTTTTAATAAAAATCGCTTTGGTCCTTGTCCAAAGGACAGGAGCGATGTAAGTTCCTTGGCTCAATTGATAACATTTTGACGTTTAAAACCTTTGTATTTCTCCTTGTTAAGACGCCTTAGACCTCTTACCACCTCGCATGATCTTGTCTCAACGTGATTTTTGAAGGAATTAGCAACTATAGTCAATATCGCTCTGGTCCCTTCCTGAGGGACAAGAGCGAACTTAGGTATTTTGGTGCAAATCCTTCAATTTGGCGACCTTTGATGCTTTGTGCTTGATGGAGATGCTTCGAAACGTCGTTGCCACCCTTTTCTTCGTCTTGGAGTGTCTTGAATTTAGAGGAACGACAACATAATCATTACATCGCCTTGGTCCCTTGGAGAGGGACAGGAGCGATCTTGCTCTTGTGGGCTTCATTTCACCTTGTTAACTTCAAAAATTATCTTCAACTGTCTTGTTATGCCTCCTCCCATTCATCCATGCCTTAAGATTCATTGTAACTTGGCAAGAAATCTGTCTAAGGTAAAAATCGCTCTGGTCCCTCCCTGAGGGACAGGAGCGAACTTGAGCATTTGGGTCCTTCGTTGGCGTTTCATAATATTCAATTTGTCTTCAATGGGTTCGATTGACCTCCTTTCTTGCTTTCAAACTTAAAACTTGCTTGATTTTTGCCCAGAACGTACCTTATGAAGAACTTCGCTCTGGTCCCTGGGAGAGGGACGGGAGCTACAAAAAAACTTCGCCCTGGTCCCTGACTGAGGGACAGGAGCGATTTTGGCATTCTGGACCATTCTCCTTCATGGCGGCACTTCAAGTTATATTCATTTGATAAAACACATCTCCCTGGACCCCTTCAAATCATCAAGTTGTCAAAATCTTGCAAGGACAAAGCAATATTTGATTTTAAGCTCTTGTCCTTCACTGAGGGACAGGAGCGATTTTGCTCCTACAGGCCAAAATATCATGGTTTCACAAGTTTAATCACTTCACAATGGCGAAAACAAATCATTCCTCATGCCCAGGATCAAAATCAAAAAAACTCAAAATTTGGTCAAAATTGCTCAATTGGACAAAATTCACATTTCATCTTCAACACTTAGACAAATTTAAGCTCTGTACTCAAAAATTCCAATTGAAAATAGACCATTCTGGCAAATTCATTTCATTCAAAATTGCATTCTACGAAAGGAAGCTCAAAAAGCTCTCAAAACTGACTGGATTCTGGCCTGAAAAGACGGTAATAAAAACCCTAAGGCTTGACCCTAAATCCAGACAATTGACTGACTAACAAAACCCTAAAAAGCAAAACGAAAAGCGAGCGAAAAACGAGCAAAAAGAGGGGGTCCCCATTTTAAATGGGGCGATGTGTGAAATGGTCACAACCTCTGGCGACACCACTGAGAAATGTTGAAAAACATTTGGGAATCAATCCTTCTAGAAGAAAACTCAGAAAATCTCCCTCAACAAAACCAGGAGTTAAGAAACACTTACAAGAAGAGACCATCATATTGAGACAAAGTATCAAGTCCGCAGTTACCCATGTGTGTGCAAATGCGTTAATTCCCCTCAACAAGACAATCATGATCTTCAGGTTCCCTTGTGATAAGCTACGTAGTTTGTCTAGACTCCAAAAGCATCTTGGATAGAGCCTCGCTGCCAGTCGGACGTCCATAGTCCCGACGAGGTTATCGCCGCAAGCTCACGAACATTGCTCCATTGCCAGCCAGGCGTCTATAGCCCCGATGGAGTTACTCGTAAATTCCCTTTAGCCAATTTGATATTTTCTTTTAGCTCATCTCTTTCTTCTTTTTCTTTTTTTTTTCTCATTTTTTCATCTTTTCTTTTGATACTGCTTTTTAGTTCCGTCAATTCTTTGGCTCGTGAGTAGTGAAACTCACTAGGGTTTGAGGATTGCGGTGGCGCTGAAGTCAGACTTTAGATTTTTCACTGATCACAGCTTCGCCTGGAAACCATAATGACTCGGAGATTATAAGTGTGTAAAGATATAATAACTGGAGGACAAAAATACGTGAGTTCAATAAGCTAATCCACTTCAATGCAAATACGTCCTGACTCAAAGCTTTATTAAAAGAAACTCCCTTTGTAATTCCAAAAGACCTCATGATTTTCCAAATGCAACCAACAACCTAGCAGGAAGTCAGAGCGTTACAAAATCACCCAATATCAAATGGATACCCCTTAGGACAAAACAACTAACAAAAAAAACACCTAAACTAAAGACGAAAACAAAACAAAAGGCAAACAAAACGAAAGAAAAGCAAACAAACGGAAAACAACGAAAGCAAACTAAACTAACTTTGTACAAGGGAAGGCCTGGGCATCTTAGGACTGGAAATAATGTTTGAGATACCTCCCATTGACAGGCAACGGGATGTCTTCTCCAGTTAAAGTCTGTAACCTAAATGCATTTTCTCCCAATATCTCTGAAATTTGATAAGGGCCTTTCCAGAGCTTATCAAACTTATCATGTTCTCCTCGTTTCTCATGTGCTTTGTCCCAATATAAGATAAGATCTGAAATTCGAAATGCCTTGACTCTAGCTTGTCGATCAAACCATCTCTTCACCACTCCTTGGTGTTTCGCAAAGTTCTCTAATGCTTGATCTCTCTTTTCTTCCAGGTTCATTAATTGCGTTAGTCGGGCTTGTACTGCATCAGTGTCTTCCATGTACTCTTGAATAAATCTCAAAGTTGGGATCCTGAGTTGCATGGGGAAGACTGGGTCTTGACCATAAACCAGAAAATAAGGTGAAATGCCTAATGCGTTCTTTGTCCTGATTCTGTCTGCCCATAAAGCGAATCTTAATTGTGTGTGCCATTCTCTCGGACTTCTCTCTAGCAATTTCTTAATAACGCTGAGTAAATTTTTGTTGGTAGACTCAGCTAACCCATTACCCTGAGGATAATAATTTGATGAAAACTTGAGGGTTATTCCATATTCAAAAGCCCAATTTGAGAATCTCAATGATGTGAATGCCGATCCATTGTCGGAAACCAACGCATAAGGGCATCCAAACCTTGTGATTATGTTTTCCTCCAGAAATTTAATCACGACTTCAGTAGAGCAAACTTTAAGTGCTTGTGCCTCTGACCATCTGGTACAATAATCTGTAGCTGTAATGATGTACTTGTGTTGTGCTGAGGATGCGGGATTGATGACACCAATAAAATCCATTCCCCATTTAGCAAATGGTCTGGCTTCAATCACTGGATTCAGTGGCATGGCAGGATTCCTTTCTCTAAAAGCTGCGACTTGGCATGTGTGGCAAGTCTTGATATGATTGAATGTATCTTTGAAAAGCGTAGGCCAGTAATATCCCGCCCTTAGGATCTGGTGAGCTGTAGTGAGGTTGGCTCCATGTCCGGTTCCAAACTTGGAATGGAAATGTTCAATTATCTGCTTTGCTTCATCTTTGCCAACACACCTCAGGTACACTCCTTCATGATTTCTGCGATATAGAACAGATCCTTGAAGCATGTAGTGTTGACACTTTAATCTTAATGCTCTCTTTTGTGTGGGCGTCATGCGGGCTGGACATCTGTGATTAAGTAAGTATGTCACAATATCTTTGTACCATTCATCATGTGTGACGTCCTCTAGTTCATAAACTTGTTGGACTAATCCTGGTCCATCAATTGCCAATGTCTGCGCCAAAGCTTGTCCTCTAACAAGTTTCATGGGTTGTATTTCAATATCAAATTCTTGGATAATGGTGACCCACTTACCTCTTCTCTCTCCTAATTCATTTTGCATGAGAAGAGTCTTGACTGCTGCATCAGGCACTATTGCATAAATCTTGGCCCTCAGGAGGTAATGTCTGAATTTCTTAACAGCCTTTACCAATGCGTATGCTTGCTTTTCAACATTGGGATATCTGAGTTCTGCATCTTTCAACGGGGTACTCATAAATGCAATTGGATTTTCATCCCTTTCTTCACTTCTCTAGGTGAGAATGGCGGCACAAGTGTAATCAGAAGCGAAGGAATATAGATAAAAAGGCTTGAGGTAATCAGGACTGATCAATACTGGTGCTTCTGTGATTGCGGTCTTTATTTCTTCAAACGCCCTTTTGGCTTGTGGAGTCCATTCGATCTTTGCATCCTTCTTCAACATTTCATTTAGGGGTCTGACAATCTCGGCAAATCCGATGATGAACTTTCGGACAAAGTTGATCTTGCCAAAAAATGACTTTAGTTCTTTCTTGCTTGCTGGCAAATTGATAGTGGATATGGCTTTCACTCTTTCAGGATCGATGGATATTGCCTTTTCTGAAATGACATGTCCTAAAAGCTTTCCTTCTGTGACCCCAAATATACACTTCTTTGGATTGAGGGAGACACCGTATCTTCTGCACCTTTGGAAGACTCTTCTTAAGTCGTCCACATGATCTTCTCTTTGCCTGGAGAAAACTGTGATGTCATCCATATATATAACAATGCATTTACCAATTAAGTCCCTGAAAGCGATGTCCATAGCTCTCTGAAATGTGGCCCCGGCATTTATAAGTCCAAAAGGCATTCTCTTATAAGCAAATGTTCCCCATTTGGTGGTGAAAGCGGTCTTTAGTCGATCTTCAGGTTCGACTAGAACTTGATTGTATCCTGAATATCCATCTAGAAAGGACATCATCTGTGATCCATTGACAATCTGCAACACTTCATCTAATGATGGTAGCGGATAATTATCTTTCTCTGATGCTCGATTGAGATTTCTGAAATCAACACACAATCTGATCTCTCCATTTTTCTTTCTAACAGGTACCAGGTTGGCGACCCACGTCGAGTGTCTTACTGGGAAGATGATCTTGGCTGTGAGTAACTTCTTCACTTCTTGGTATATCAGCGGTTCCAATAAAGGATTAACCGGTCTTTGTCTCTGCCTGAATGGCTTGCTTCCTGGTTTCAACGGGATTGTGTGGGTGATAATTGCAGTGTCATATGTCTTGAGATCTTCATAGCTCCATGCGATGACATTTGGGAAATCCCTCATGTTTTTCAGGATTCCATCTCTTTCAGTCGCTGTGCAGGATTTTCCAATGAAGACATTTTTAACTTGTATCTCATCACCTAGATTGATCATGTCGCACATGTTTCCCTCCGTGCCGTGGTTCTTCTTTTCTTTCAACTTGTCAGGATCAAAAATTCTCTCTAGTTCTACCATTCCTTTTGGAATAGTGTTTGTCTTTAAATTCAGAACGCCTTCAGCATCGAATTCGGCTTCTCCTACTTCATCCTCATCAATGATCTGTGTTAAGAAGACGTCTGTGTTGGTTAAGAAGTCCAGGATGTGCTTGTCGTCTTCGAAAACTTGGAAATTGGTAATGTTGTCTGGGACTGAAGGAACTGATATTAATTCGACTGTGAACTTCTTCAATCCTTCCATTGCTAATGGTATCAATGAGCTAGCGGCCTGTGCAAGTGAATTGGCCACTTGATTCTGATGTCTATAAATTGAATTGATATTGAAAGCTTCAAAACTCTCAATGAGATCCCAGACTCGATTTCTATATCTGGTCAATCTTTTGTCATGGCAAACATACTACTTCCTGATTTGCCTTATAGCTATTTCTGAATCTCCATATACTTGTAGTATCTTCGCCCCCTTTTGGATGGCTAATAATAGTCCATGAATCAAAGATTCATATTCAGCTACGTTGTTGGTGCAAGGGAACTGCAATCTGTGGGCGGCAAGATAGGTTTCTCCTATTGGACTAATCAATTCATATCCAGCTCCAGATCCTTGTTTAGATTTAGACCCGTCAAATCTTAATGTCCATATTTGATTTTCTTGATTTTCTGTTCCTTGACTTTCCTGATTTTCATTTGATGTATCGGATAAGGCCTTATCTTCCACAGAACTCTCGGTCTCTGTAGAGCTTTCATTCTCTGAATCTTGAATTTCTTCCATAATTAGTGTCTGCGGGGCTCTTTTGTATACTTGCTCCAATGTGGTCTAGCATAAAGCACAAGATAATTCTGAGTGGACGGCATTGTGAATTCTACACCAATTCGGAAGAAGCAAATCTCGAACGGATGCTAAGTTGCCAAGTTGCACACTTTGTTGGATGTTTCTATGTACGAACCTCCTAAAGTTTTCAAACATCCCTTCGTCTTCTTGATCGGATCCTTGATCGCTTTCAATGACCATCTCTGTAGACTCTATCACCTCTTGCTGGGTATCTTCATCTTGTATGTCTCGTATCATCAAGACTTCTTCCACTTTAGGCTTGTATGTCCCCAAGTTGGATTCTAAAAACAGGACTTCATTGTCTTCCCCATATTCAGTTATCATCAATCTCAACCTTGGAGTGCTGTCAATCTTGATCTGATTCGGAACTCCTCTCCATGGTAACCACATGTGTGCAAAGTCAGTCGACACGTATCCATTCAATTTTCGTGACCAATCTCGGCTTAGGAGCATCCCATATGAATCTGGAATATCCACTACTGAAATATCTATGAAGTTTTGAACTCTTGGGTCCGCGGCCAATTGCATATGAATGTTGTTCAATTCGCCCATGACTGGAACTTCTGTCTTGTCCAACTGAGTGACCTTTCTCTTGGTAGGGGCGGGAGTTATACCTAGTCTTTGACATACAGCCAGGGGCATTACATTACTGGAAGCTCCTGAATCATAGAGGCAATTGTGTAGTAATTTTCCAAATATTCTAACTGATAGCAAGAACGGTGCGGGTTCATCTTTTCCTTGGGAAGGGGCTGAGGTCTCCTCACTTGGTTCTTGATGTTTGACTTCATTAATCTTTGAATGATCGTCCTTTGCTGGGCTCTCCTCTTTTGAGTGACAGGCTTTGTTTGTGGATTTTCCTTTCTTGACCACATCTTTTTTCATCACGACTTTCTTTTCTGGAAGAATCTGGGCTAGTGGCAAGGCCCTCTTTGATTGTAGGCTGGGTCTTCTTGATCTCGCCCCTTTTGAGTAATACTTTTCCTTCCAACATGTCTTCCTTTTTAGCTGGGAAGGTTATGGTTTGGACCATGCATTCATTCTGTTCGGATTGTCCTTGGGAATCGGCTTCCTCTTGGGTCACATTGATAGTGGCTTGAACATTTGACCTAGATTCACTCAAACTATTGATTACTGCATCTTTGATTTCTGACACTTTGAGCAACTCATAGAGTGGTAGACTCACTTTGACTTTCTTAAGTTCATCCAACACAAGTGCGGCCAATCTTTTCATTTCATTGCCTGCTGGGGGTACAATATTCCTTTGTCTATATTCTTGTGTGTTCTGCGGGTATTCTGGAATGTTGCTGGCTTGGGGATCCGGAGGAGTAGAGAAATTGTTTGGAGGAATTGACGTAGTTAGAGGTTCTTGATTCCTCTGATTTCTGTGATAAACTCTCTGGTTCACACCTCCTGATGATTGGTGAAACACCTCCTTTATGCCTTCTACTAGGACACTGTCGTTCAATGGTGGAAAATAATACTCTGAATCCTCTATAGGTCCATTTGCGGATGCAGGTGGGAACTGGGATCCTGGTGGTACCATCGGTCCATTAGCTGACTCTGGAGGAAATCTTCCATTTTGTACTTGACTAATTTCTTCTTGTGAATATCTGCAGGTTTCAACAACCATGGCTTGACCGTACTGCGTGGTTGGAACAATCTCGTAACCTGTCGTGGGAGGATTTTCAGGTGGATTAGTGGTGCGCATCTCTTGTTGGAAAATGTCAGCCGCAATCTTGAACTCAGGACACTGCAACTCAGAATGTTGGTTCGTATTGTGGAGTCTGCACCAACTGGACAAGGCTGCTTCGGCTAAAAACACTTTGCTTGTAGAAGGATTCTCTTGATTCTGCGAATTTGGTGGATTGTCCAAGGGCGTCACCACATTTCCATTATTGGGAGCCGTATTCCAAGGTCTTCTTTGGAAGCCTTGGTTGTTATTTCCTTGATAGTTATTTCTAAATCCTTGATTGTTGTTTCCTTGGAAATTTTGATTGTTTGCATGTTGACCATGGTTAATCCTTTGCATGCTTTGGAGTTGATTATTCTGGTTCCTCAGGTGAGTCACCTCAGTTGAAAGCCTCTTGACAATGGCTCAACGTGCTCCACCTCCTCCTCCTCCTCCTCATATACTTAATGGTGCAACGTGGCTAGTCAACAATCCATCACCGTTGGAATTTGCAGTTTATCATGATATGCCGAAGAATCCAGAGCACTTTTGTTCCAAGTTCAATGTCAGTGATTTTCATCGCACGGCAGAAGATCATATCAAGATGTTCGAAGACCTTCTTCGTAACAGACAAATTGAATATGGAGATGTGGCATGTAGGCTTTTTCCCTACTCATTGGGAGAAGAGGCATACTTTTGGTTCATTCATTTACCTACAGGGTCCATCAGGACTTGGGACGCGATGAAAGATGCATTCATTGCTAAATTTGGTATCCCAACTACACCAGCTGAGTTATATAGACAATTTGTTGAAGTTCGAAGGAGAGAACATGAACCTATTACTTCTTTCAACAACAGATTTCACCACGCATACACAATGCTACGTCCTCCTTATCTTATTGCAGATCCAAGAGAAATTTACTATGGAGCTTTAGATCATCTCACAGCTATGTTTGTAAGGACGCATCCTACCCCGAATGATCTAAATGCGGCGTATGCAAAAGCTATTGAGGTCAGTAAGCACATGGGACAAAATATCACTGGGCCACTACTTCATATGGGACCTGTCGCAGCACCGAACCAGATGCAGGCATTTGGTACGGCATTGGCCAACCAAACTCCAGTTATGAATCCAATTCCACAAGCGACATATCCAAGCGTACAGCCGGCAAATCAGTTGGTCCTTCACCCTGGAGCTCCAATTTCTCAAGCTCCACCCGCACAATAAAACCAATGTCGCCATACCTCAGTAAAGAGCTAACAGAATTGGTGATTTTTGAAGGAATTGGCCAATATGGTAAATATCGCCCTGGTCCCTGGCTGAGGGACAGGAGCGAACTTCAATATCCTGGGCTCACCCTTGTTTGTATCAACTTGCAATCGCTTTCACCATGAAGAATGAGGTCCCTTGATCCCCCTTGGACGCTTGATACTTGATAAACCTTCAAAATTTACTGAGGTATGGCGACATTGGTTTTATTGTTTTAGATGGTACATCATCATCCTGCACATCAATCACCACCTCTGTTGACGTGTATTTTGTACACCATCATACACAGAATAAAATACCAATAGGCATCTTATCCTCTCTTGAAAAAAAGCCTCTAACTGCTGAAGATTCGCATAAAGGATCAGTTAGGATGACTCCAAGGTTCTGGTTAGTAGGGTCTCTACGTGTGGACAAGCTTCCAGCGGTATGATGTGATTTGCTGTATCCTCAAGGGGTCTTACGCTTCCGAAAGTTCAAGATTTTACTAAACTTAAAGAGACTTTTCAAAAAAATAACAAAAGAGTAGGGTTTTCAAGAGGTCTAATCTAGTCTAACCCTAAGAATGACTTAGTATGGACAAGACTTGGCAGGATTCAACCAACTTCAATTTTGCCATAAGATAACAACTTAATTGAAATTGATGCGATCTTCTAAGGTAACAAAATGATATTCAATGCATCAAAGATCAAAGACACTACCACGAAGGTACATATCCAAGATACAATAATGATTGAAGATTAAGGGATTCAAGGTATTCTCCAGTCGACCACGCAAGGCGTTCCTACAATCAGCAAGAAGCTAGTGGTATGGAAAGCGAATCCTACCAAAGATCAAATCTCACACTATTTCCTTCAAATTAACACACTATTTTGATTGAGCATGATTCAAGTAGATTAAACAACCATGAAGATAACCAAGAAAGTTGCAACAAAACACCATAACTTCAATATTTCATTGATTTCCAAGTCATCATATACAACAATTGCTTGAATTTCCTTCCTCAAAACTCAATCTTGCTACAAAATAAAATTGCTTCTAATTCTAATCTCTCTAATCTCTTAACTATCTCTCTTCTCTAATCACCAATTCTGTTAGCTCTTGAAAGCGTTCCGAGGCGAGGTACATCATCATCCTGCACATCAAGGACACAAGGAGTTAGAACAAGGGTTCGTTGAAGAAGCAGATAGTTCCAAATGAATTAATTAAAGCTAGCTTCTCAACAACATCAAGTTGAATATTTACCAAGTTACAAGTGTCAGACGAGGTGGCATCCTAGTCATCACTTCTCCAATCAGTGAGGTCCACCTCAGCATGTCCAGATTCAATGTACTTAACTCATGGAAGGTGGCACAAACTCCGATGTACCTACCCCAGCTATCCATTGGTCGATTTTTCTAGAGGGGACATGTGTCCAAGCAATACAATTTTATCATTGGTCAAGCGTTAAATGTTATGTAATGGTTGTAACAAACCCTAATTAGGGTTTTCATTGTAAAATCTTGGCCATTGATCTCGAATTGATCTAAGCCATCGAATTGTATTGTGGGCACTATATAAGCCCTGACATTTCATTTTGTAAAATTATTAGAATTAGAGAGAGGGTTGTAAATAATAGAATGCAGTTAGTAGATAGAGAGTAGTTAGAAATTGATAGAATAGCAATTAGAGTAGAATAGGAGGACAAGGCAAGAAATTGTTGCCATTGATTGTAAACAAACTCCATTTTCATTGAAGTAATGGTGAAATATGTCGTTTTCTTGCAATTTGCATGGTTTCTTGTTGAGTCTTCAATCCTAGATGGTAGATGATTAGATGAATGGAGGAAATGTGATTGATTGATGGTGGAATTCGTATATCCATACGACTAGCAGTTTGTTGATTGCAGACTTGCCTTGTGTAGTCAACTGGAATCGTTCAGCTTAAGCTTAACTTCAATTGTCGCTTCTTCATTGATATGCATCAACCTGATGGTGTCTATGCCTGCAGTGATGATTTGAACATCATAAAGCTTCCCTTAGAAGATCGCACTAGCCTTGTGGAGATGGTCCATTGATTTTCAAACAAGACCTAGTTAGAGTTTCATCAAAAATCAATCATTGCTCCTACATTCTTAGTATTAGGATTAGATCCTCTCTTCGCCCTCACCCCTTTTTTCATTTTTTCAAATCTAAGCTAGTAAGAGCCTGTGTTCCAGCAAAGCAGATCGGAAGTTCAATCATCAAATGTAAGTCCCCTTGTGATTCCAGCAAATCACATCATACCACTGGAGCTTATCCACACGTAGAGATCCTACATACAAGAACCTTGAAGTTTCTCCGATTGATCCTTTTTGCGATATCTTCAGCATTCGGAAACTTTATTCAAGAGAGGATAAGGTACCCTTGGGTATTTTATTCTGTGTTAGGCTGTGTACAAAATACACGTCAACAGGACCCCTCTTTTTGGTCACTTCTATATCATACCATTTAGGATTAAGGGCATAAGCAACACAATGAAGAGGCGTGTTAAGTTTTTTCCATATTCCATGTAACTTTTCCTCTATCAAAGGATATAGAGAAATATCTTTTGCATCTGTTATCTTCTTGGCTCTTTCACACATGGAATCTGTTGCTTCATAAACCTCTCCCAAACATGCCTTGTTTGAATCTGCAAATTTGATAACCTCATGTATGGGCCTAATAAAGTCCACAACAAACTTAACATCAGCCCAAAAATGCTCATGAACGACCATACTTCTCACCTCAACTGCAATATCTGATGTAGATTGTTTCCAAGCTGCCCATGCATCACTAACAACTGTGGAACACAAAGATCCTTTGACTTCATAAGGCAGTCAAGAAGAATGAAGTAACAAGCAAAACTTGTATCAATAGGTTTGAGAAGTTCCACCTTGGCAAATTTACGATAAATGGCTTGTGTGTGGTGATGGTTACATATGAACATTTGTATCTTTTTGCCCTTCTCTATGAGATCTAAAATCCATTAGAACTTCCCAATATCTTTGAGTGCATTATTCAATGAATGCACACAACATGGTGTCCAAAATATCTGCCTGTACCTCTTTTGCACCAACATGCTTGCTGCTTGCACCAACAGGCCTGCTGCTTTACAAACAAGGGCAGCATCAGTAACAACTTGGACTACATGTGATGCCCCACCTCTTCAATGCTGTCACATAGCTGGTTATGAAGAAATTCTACATTTTTTTCTTGCCCTGAACAATCTATTGCCTTCAAAAAATAAGGCCCTTTGCTGCATGTTACCATGATATTAAGTAGTGGACGATTCCTAGTATCTGTCCACCCATCCATCACAATACTACATCCTTCTTGAGCCCACACTCTTTTCAATGGTGCAGTTTGTTCCTCTAATCGATTTTTTTCTTTATCAAGTGGAGTAGTGTAAAGCTTTTCATACCCAAGTGGTTTATAGCTTGTTGGTGCATTATTGATAGCACGAACTATCTCTTCATAGAGTGGAGAGCAAGCAACATTAAATGGTATTCCATTTGCATAAAAGAATTGTCCAATTGCTGCATCAACTGCTTCTCGACCTTGCACATCAAACGATCTTCCAATGGGGTTTGAGCTGCCAATGTGTGATCTTATGTGAGCCTGTTCAGTTGTTACGTTTCTAGAAGTCACATCCACCTCTGACTCTATATTATGACTGTAAGCTGCAATAGTTGCCCCAATTGTTGAAGCATGAGAGCTTCGAATAACAACTTTCCCATCAGCCCTTTCCTGTTCTCTCACAACATCATATCTTTTAGACTCATTTGTTCAAACTTCAACACCATTACATGGCAGGTGAAGGAAATGAGCCTTCACCCTCGTATAGGTACCTTTCCATGCCAATGGACAAAGTTTGCATTTGATAGTGGCTGTTCCACCTGATCCTTTCGGCCTTGGAATATGTTCAACATTCTTCCATAGTGGGTACAACCTTTGTCTTCCTCCACTTGACATTTTGAATCTAATCAAAAAATAATAAATAAAAAAATAAAAAATATCAGATACAGTCACTACAGTGCTTAAATTCTCACTATTTGTTTAATTTTAATTTCTAAGTTCATTTTTTTTTTTGATTTTAATTTCTGAGTTTCATGGTGTTAATAACAAATTAAAAAATTATAATTTCAATCTTAAAAATTAAAAACTATGAACAAAAAATCAGATTACTACTACTGTATTTTAATTTTTAAAATAAAATATTAAAAGCTTTCTTTAAAATACGTAGGATATTTCTACATCCTACATATTTTATATCAATAAAGTTTATGATTCCAAACATTCAATAAATCCTATGTAGGATGTAGGATTTTGGGCTGCAGTTACAAACATTCAATAAAATAAAATATAAAAAATGAAAAAATCCGAAACGGAATTTAGGGAAAACAGAAAATTTGAAATAAAAAAAACCTGCTGGCTGCTATTATTTTCGATCTTGTCGCGGCTGCAAAATGTGAGGTCACTGTCGTTCGAAATCCGTTGGATTGGGCTGCAAATTGTGTTCGCGCGGTGTAAAGGACTTCGTGCAGCTGCAAATTGTGTTCACACGGTGTAAATGATGTCGCATTTAGGGTTTTTTCGTTTTTTTGGCTGCCGTATGTTTGACCCGTGTTTTTTTTCTGTTAAGATGTTGTGTTTTTAGGGTTTTTTATTTTTCCATGCGTTTTTATTTTATTTTTATTTTTTTTGGCGAGAATATGTTGGGAGACACCCTGCTGATTCACGCCCACATCTCCTACAAGTGGAAACGCATCCACTCCCGTCTCCCACACAAGATACGCGAACCAGTGTGTAGTTTGGGTCTCCAGGGGTCCAGGGTATGTTTCCTTGCAACCTTGCCTAAAACTTTTCACGAGCCACAGAAGCCTGTTCTCAGCTGCCGGTATAGAAAGGAGATCCATTCACAAGCAAATCGAGCCCGTTCAGGTGCATGTCAAACAAAAAATATTCCAATTTTTAATGTTTTATTTAAGATTTCAAATTTTCTTTCAAATATCTGCCTGTTCAATTTGCAACTGCGTTTGTAGACATGTATGCAAAAGATGCAAGCATACACAGGGCATGTGAACTGTTAGCCTTAGCAATAAAAAATTTAAATCAGAAACCAAAGGCAAAATGTGAACTGTTATCTGGCAATCAAATATGTAAATCAGAACCAAAGGCAAAATGTGAATTGTTAGCACTTAGCAATAAAAAATCATAAACCAAATTTGAGGTTTTATTGTTTTAAGTTTTTATTTTTTCAACTTTTTAACCAAATGCCTCACTATTAGCAATCATGGTATTTGATGAGACAACAATTTTTTGAGGCATTTGGTTAAATGTTAACTAGATGCCTCAAAAAAATGATGTCTTATTGAATGCCATGAATGCTAATTTAATTTGTTTTCAAGAAATCCGTTTTGACATTTTGTGAAAACTGCAGAGTTGCAAACTGAGAGTCTGAGATAGTTCATTTGCGTTGTGCCTTGTCATACCAAAAGGCTGAAATTGTTCTGGTGCCTTGTCTATGCTTTCACAATTTGCAAATTTGCTTACATGTCTGCAAGGGCAGTTGCATCTAGATCTGGCAGATTTCCTCTATCCTTTTTGCAAATTTGCATACATGATACATGTCTACCAGGGTAGGGATGTTTGTAATTTCTTTCCCTGGCTTAGAGTTAGATTGCAAAAATGAAAAATGATAAAAATGAAAAGGCTGAGCCTGAAACTGTGGTACTGATTTGTCAAATGGTTCTGATATTTTTTATTTTTTCATGTAGAATGTCAGGTGGAGGAAGACAAGCCTTGTTCCCATTGTGGAAGTATTGTGATTGTTTTTCGGGGCAAAAGGGTACAGGTGGAACAACCACAATCAAATGTAAGCTTTGTCCAATGCAATTGCAAGTTACTTACATGAGGTTGAGGGCTCATTTCCTTTACATACTTGGAAAAGGTGTTGAACCTTGTCCAAATGAGGTAGAATGTCATGATGCTGTGAGGGATCAAGAAAAGGTTGATGGGAAAGTACATAATGTTAGCTGTTCTCATGCTTCAATGATAGGGACAACTGTTGCAACCTATAATCAGAATAGAGAGACAACTGATGCATATGTGTCTTCTAGAGATATAGCAGCACAACATTCTTGCAAGAGACCACACATTGGCAGCACAAACCTCATTGAAAGACTTTTTGATGTGCAAGGTTGAGAAGTAGTTGATGGAGTAGTTGCACACTTCTTTTATGCAAATGGACTCACCTTTCTTTGTAGAGATGGTCCAAGCTATCAATATTGGAACAGTTTGGTATAAGCCACCTGGGTTTAATAATTCTTGACACTACTCTAATTGATAAAGAAAACCTTCGATTAGAGCAACAAACTACACCAGTGAAAAGAGTGTGGGCTACAACAGGATGCAGTATTATGATGGATGGGTGGACAGATACTAGAAATCGTCCACTACTTATTTTTGGGAACATGTAGCAAAGGGCCTTATTTTCTTGAAGGCAATCGATTGTTGAGGGCAAGAAAAAATGCAGATTTTCTTCATAACCAGCTATGTGACAACATTGAGCAGGTGGACATCACATGTAGTCCAAGTTATTACCGATGCTGCCCCTGTTTGTAAAGTAGTAGGTTTGATGGTGCCAAAAAAGTACAAGCATATATTTTGGACACCATGCTGTGTGCATTTGTTGAATGATGCACTCAAAGATATTGCCAAGTTATTGTGGATTTCAGATCTCATAGAAAATGATAGAAAAGTACAGTTGTTCATATGTCCATCACCAAACACAAGCCATTTATCGAAAATTTGCCAAGGTCGAACTTTTAAAACCTGCTGATACACGATTTGCATCTTAGTTTATTCTTCTTGAATGCCTTTGTGAAGTCAAAGGAGTTTTGTGTTTCACCTTAGCTAGTGATGCTTGGGTAGCTTGGAGACAAGCTACATTAGATACTGTAGTTGAGGTGAGAGGTTTGGTCCTTGATGATCGTTTTTGGGCTGATGTTAGATTTGTTGTGGACTTTATTAGACCCATATTTTGTGGACTTTATTTGTCCCATAGGCTAATCCTAGCCTCGTGGACATTAAAATTCTTTCTTTCTTTATTTCTTTCTTAAATTTGCAGACTCAGATAGGCCATGTTTGGGAGAAATTTATGAAGAAACAGATTCCATGTTTGAAAGGTCGAAGAAAATAACAAATGCTAGAGATCTTTCTTTATATCCTTTATTAGAAAAAAAGTTACATGGAAGATGGAACAAACTTAACACACCCCTTGATTGTGCTGCCTATGCCTTAAATCCTAAATGGTATGATACACAAGAGACCAATAGGAGGGCTTTATATGAGGATATAAAGGTAATGAAGGGATTTTGGGCTGCAATAAGAAATATTTATGGTCGAGGTGAGGAGGCTTCAGTTATGAGGAGTCAATGGAATAAATTTTCACATGGGTATGGTGATTTTTTTGCAATGGAAGCTTTATATGATATGTGAACAAAGGAAGACCCTATAGGAGTGGTGGTGGAATCATTGAGGTAAAAATCCTGAATTGGAATCATTTGCAATAAGATTGCTATCATAAGTAGTCAACTCTTCATCTTGTGAGAGGAATTGGAGTACTTATGGTTCTATCCATTCATTGAAGAGGAACCGATTGGGGTCAAAGAAAGTAGAGAGCCTGGTGTACATTCATAGAGTCTTCCTTCTCGTGTTGATCCTGGACCTGATGGAGAAGCTGCAACCATGGTGGATGAAGTGGTTGAACTAGATGGTCTTAATGAATTACCCCAGTGTAGCGTCCTAAAATTGCGACACTTGCAATTTCGACCGCATTTGGGTCTTCACGACGGCGACGCAACACTGAACCTGAATGGAGACCCCGAAACTTGTCCACGACATCAAAAACTGCATTTTTCCAGCACCCTGGCCTGATCCTCCTTGCACCCTGCTGTCCCGGGAGGTGGGACTAGAGCGCCCAGCGCCCTGGTCCTTGGCCCTATTTTTGGGCCCGGTCTCCTATGGGGCTTTGGGTCTTTATGTTTGCAAATTGGAAAATACTCTTTCCTTGTCAGCCCAAGGTCGGAAAAATCAGTCTGTCAACCCTAATTGGCAAGTATATAAACTACATTTCCTCTCCCATTTTGGGATAGGGAGATAGACAGGAAAAAAGGCGGAAGCGATACTCAAACATTCAAGCATTCAAGCATTCAAGCATTCCTTCAAGCAATTGAGCATTCTAAGTCTCCATTCAAGGCTAAGTGTTGCATTCAAGACAAGGATTCAACCATTGAAGAGGAGATCACATACAACATACAACATACAACATACAACAACATCTACACCTTCGCATGTAAGAATACAAACATTCTTACAACAAGGTACTAGTACTTGTTTTACATTACAAACATTTACATTTACAGCATTTCTCATTTCTTGGTTAATTCCAAAACCGGGGTTTGACCTAAGGGCAAACCCCTAATCCCTAACCCCCCAATCGTCTTCGCTTTTCTGTGTGTAGGTTGCAGGTACGCGGCTGTAATTGAAGATCTGGAATCCTTGTGCAGAGACGAACAGATCCCCCTTCATTTCGCGGATTTTTCGGAGGACCGTGTGCACGCCGGGCGCCATCGTCCCGTCAACTTTCGCTCAAATTTGCAAGACAGCGTCGTCTCGACATTTTACTGCTAATTCCAGGTCCGCAGCTTCATCCTATATCCCTATCTCAGTTTATAAGCGAATCTTTCTCACTTTTCATGCATTCCTAGCTTAATTCTTCTATCTACATTCTTTACAAAAGAGGGTAGCCTTGCTGTCTTAACCCTTGAAACTCATTTAGAATCCAATCTCGCATTGTGTGGGATTGGATCTTGTGGGTTTCAACCCCTCTTTTGAATGTAAAGTCTCCCCTAAGTGAAAACCGTCAATCCTAGTAACCTCCCTTCTCTCTCCTTGGAGTTGGAAGAGGGGAGAGCAACTAGGGTTCGATTTTCCGCTTTACACCCAGTTCTACTACGTTAAGAGGAACTTGAGTTGGAGAGTGATGATTATCTAGAGAGCATCATAGCTGAGGACCTTGATGTGGATGATCAAAACATTGAAGAGTAGATGATCGATTTCTGATTTTTGTTTTTTTGTTTGCATATCAGCATCAAACTACCAATATTTTTGAATTTCAATATGTAATGGTAATCTAATATGAGATATGTAGTGTGAGTTTTGAACTCTTTGACACTATATGACACAATGACATTTTGCTTTGTCTATTTAAAGTTTAAACTTTAAAATTAATGTTAAAACTAAAACTTTACCACTATTCTTGTTTTCAAAGTTCTATGTTATGATATATTTTGGAAGTTATTAAATTATTTAAAAAAATTGGCGTATTATGAACTGTTTGTTATAGAGCCTCTTTGGCTCATCCAACAAGGAGGTATTTTACATAGTGCATCGAATTATGATGCTTTATCAAGATATCTACATAGTTTTTGAGTCAAGCTCATTGAACCATGTTTCATGAGTAGTGTTTCAAACTTTAAATGAACCTATCTCTCATGGGCATGAATGGATTTG
Organism: Cryptomeria japonica; assembly: GCF_030272615.1. Classification (NCBI taxonomy): domain Eukaryota; kingdom Viridiplantae; phylum Streptophyta; class Pinopsida; order Cupressales; family Cupressaceae; genus Cryptomeria; species Cryptomeria japonica. Next base: position 564,184,140 of record NC_081410.1, on the reverse strand, counting down.
TGATTCAAATGAATTCATTGACCCATATTTCTATTGCTTCCTACCATTTCTTGTATGGATTATTGTCTATCCAACAAAGTTAGTATCCTTCTTAACTTTACTCAAATTGTTTTGATTCTCATAAACTTATTTGCTACTCAACGAGTTTGCATTCCCTAAAGTGCTTAGATCACCAAACTTGTAGGGTGCAAAATCATTTCAAACTGTTCAAATTTTCAAATGTTTTCCAATTTCTTTTAGAGAGCTCAACAAAGTAGATAGGTTAGAATTAACCATTAGTTAATAACAATATATTGTCTTTGTATGCATATAGTTATATTTATATTATCCATAGAATTAAATATCAGGATGAGTGGGTGGTACAGTTCCCTGCAGCAGTAGTGGAGAAACGTACCAGGATGAGTGGGTGGTACAGTTCCCTGCTACCCTATGGGGAGTGGCAATAGATTGGTTTTCTGAAGTGGATAGAACTAAGGTGGGCACATGGCCTGACCTAAAGAAAGTTTTTCAAATGGAGTTTAAATTGCTTCGGGATGATAACGAAATTGTAGCAGGAATCTACAACATGAAGTAGAGCAAGCACGAGAGCGTGCAAAAATACAATTAACGACTCAAGGAGTTGTTGGGGAAGATGGAGAATCAATTGGCGGGCGGGCTAAAGAGACGCTGGTTTGTGGAAGGATTGAAATCCTCCCTAAGGAAGAAGATGAAAGTGGTTCCCCTGACATCATGTGAGGATGTATATAATAGAGCAATGGATATCGAGAGTGAAGACAAGACGTCCCGAAAGAAGAAGAACCGATTTGATGATGATTCTTTTTCAGAGGGAAGTAGCATGGATGTGGAGGCAGGTACAAGGCGGATGGTGGCCTTAGTTCAGGAATTGGCTTTGGGACAGACATATGAGGCAGCCGAGCAGCTGATTGCATTTGCTACCGAGGGATGTGTTGTGGAACTTGCGAGATGTTTTGATTCCCGGGGATGGCCTGGTACGGAGACACCTGACATGTTGGCAGAGTGGAGGTGTCGGGAGGCAGTTGGGGAGAGCAGGATGCATGCCCTACTCCTGAGGGCTGAGCAGGCATTTTGGGCCAGCTATTATGAGCTCCATCGGGCCCAACATTCAGCAGAAGGGGTTGCTGCCGAGTGGGTGGCAGCTATCACTGCTAAGGAGTAGTTGGCCACCTGACTACAAGCAGTAGAGGAGGAGCTAGTCCAAGAGAGGACTCGGATGATCGCAGTAGAGGAGCAATTAGCCCAGGAGAAGGCTGAGCGAGCAGTAGTGGAGACTTGCCTTGTTTCAGTTTTGGAGGACATGGACAAGAAGAATAAGGAGGTGATGAGGCGGTATTCATGGTCAAGACGCGCGGGAACAACAACTGTTAGTCGAGAGGGACCTCCAACGACGGACTCAATAGGTCCCACCAGTTGAGGGAGCAGCTGGTTGCATTGACCCCACCTACACCTTCTTCATCAGGGATGCTCTCTTGGTCCCCAACCCCTTGATTTCTTTTGTATAGTTTCCCCATTTTTTTTGTGTCGTACGGAGATGATTCTCTGTTTTGGGGGGGATGATGTTGTTGGGAAAATTAGTATTTGTTAGTAAGTGTTTAGGGGTCGGCGGTTGGTCGACGGTTGGCACTGACACCTGATCAATACCCGTGTATATATGTCTGTGTACCCCCAACCTGGGGATATGATTATGCTATGTTATGTGACTCTGATGCTACTCTGAAGATACATTGTAATGTTGGCATCAATGAATATACATCCTTGAGTTCTCTACATTTTGTGCACATGTGTACTATTATGTTTTGCTCGCATTCTATTATGTTTTGAAACGTACCCTATGGGACAAAACAACATGTTCATTAAGAAGTGTTATTAAAATTTAGATTATTAAAATAAGCTATATAATAATCATTGATGAATGTTTATTAAGGAATATATTTAAGAGGACCTTTGGGATATATATATATTGATAGATAGATATATTTTGGACTTGAACTATTTAAACAAATTGAAGGATTACTAATTGTTGCAATGGTACACATCATAGAAGCAATAGTTGGGAAAAAAACCTGATTACTCCCGATTAATTGACAATTGGGTCTGTTCCTGATCAATTCCCCCCAAAAATCGGAAAAAATCGTTGACCGTTTTTTTTCCAATTTTCAATGATTTTTTCCATTTTAAATCGCCAAAAATCGCGATTAATTGCTGTGCAAAATTCCGCCGCAAAAACCCCAGAATGTCCGCAAAAATCGATAAATAGACGAAGTTGAAGCCGAAAGGAAGCAATTAGAAGGTTGTTTTTGGTCGCACGACAGGGCATTTCCGGCGACTTCAATTTTTGAGGTATTTCTATTTAGTATTTACGATTCTTCCTATACTAGTTCCAAAGATTCTAAACTGTAAATTCCTTGACCATGGAGACTTGCGGGAAACAATTGCTACATGTATGAATTTTTTGTATGTTTGCCATTGTTATGTATGTATATGTTTGTGGGAAACTCATATTAAGACTAATATGAGACTACACAAGAGAGGTTTTTTAAGAATGGAGACTTGCGGGAAACCTAATATTAAAACCTCTCTAATATGTTTGCCATTGTTAATGTATGTTTTAAGATTAAGTATAAATTATGATTAAAACATATATGTTTTAAGATTAGGTATAAATTAATATATGTTAAAGCATAGATTGTTAATATATGTTTCAGTTTGATTGCTATGGTAAATGCTATCTTAATATATGGTAAATGATTTAAGATTGGGTATAAATTAAGATTAAAATTGATATGTGTTTTGATATATGTTTTAATATATGTTTTAGTTTTAATATTAAACCTCTTTATGTATAAATTAAGAAACTAATATGATCTTGCCATTTTTATGTATGTATATGTTTTAAGAAGTTTGCCATTATTGCACATGTATGTTTTATTTTCTGTATGTTTGTTATGTATGTATTATGTATGTATGAAACTAATATTGTTATGTATGTATATGTTGAATGGTCATTGTTTGGGATTATGAATTAAATGTTACGAATGATTAAGATGACTTTGTAATGCAAGTACATTCCCAAACCATTAAGAATATTTGAATAACAATTATGGTTAGAAAATTCAACAGAAGAGGTTGCATACAAACTGTTTGACAAAATGCCTATGAAGCATAATTTGAGAAAAATTGCCAGTTTGTTCGGGATTTTGACAATAACTTGGAGTTTCAACAATCCCTTCCTCCTTCAATGGCCTCACATAAAACCTTTCTTGTGCAGTCATAGTGAATATAAAACCTCTCTTGTGCAGTAATTTTCAGATTTAAAAAAACAATACAATAACAGGTAATGTAGGTAATCTATCACCCGACACAGATTTCTGATTAAACATAATTTCTGATTAAAACATCTCACATCTGACATAATGCTGATTAGAACATAGTTTCTGATTTAGAGAACCCAACATGTGAAAAAAACTTAATCTCAATTAGAACATAATTTCCTGCAATTCATGTGTTCAAGTGTCTATTTTATTTGCCTAAAATATCTCTATGTTATGGAAATGCCCTAAAATATATAAAAAAGTAGTTTTCGATTGTTTTTCTGCAATTTTTTACGTTTTTTTGTAAATCTGATTTTTTCTCGATTTTTTGAAAAAATGTTATACTTTTGTTTTGCCAATTAATTCCCCAAACGATTATTGCTTCCTTGGTACACGTGGTACTTACATTTTGGATGAACCTATAGTTCGGGCAAGACACGCATGATCAATTTTGAAATGGCTTTGGCATTATGACTCTTCCTTGTTGATAGAGTTGGATAATCTGCATAAACATTAAATAGCATCATAACAAAATCACATCATCACATTGCTAAATTGGGTGACTTTGGGGTTGACAGGTTCATAAGGCACTACACTTGCTAAATGTCTTACAAATGGGGTAGCAATCTGAGTGGTCTTGATCCTATAGGACCCCATGGCTAAGCACATTTGAGTTAGAGTAGCATTGGGGTAGGTGGCCTCTTCACCTCTGTGAGCATCACTTAGATGTGATGAGTGCTAAGTAGATTTTTCATGCTCATGGGAGATGGGTTCATTGAACCCCTATCCCTACTCATGACATATGGGGCATTGAGTTTGATTAAAAAACTACATAGTTGATTCTTGATAAAGCATTGTAATTTGATGCTCTACAAAAAACACCTCCTGCTTGTGAAATAAAACAAAATACCAAATGTATGGAAACATTAAAAAAAAAGAAAAACACTTTAAGCCAAAAAAGCAGAACACCATATACAAAATTTAGGGAAAATCAAAAGATTTTTCATCTGGGGCATCATCTTGCTAAATGTGAGTCTTGGTAGTTGATTATTTATTGCATTTAAATCAAGCCAAATATTATTTTCATCCGACTCATCTTTCTGCAAGAGTAGCTGTATATACGATTGAGGGCACCATGATGTTAGAAATCTCAGCAGAGACTGACAAACATTTATGAAAAGAGAATTTACTGGTGTGTCAGGGAAGGTTTCTATGGCAGGCTGCGGGCAGAAGGCTGGAAATATTGAAAGCATGTTTTTTTAATCTAAATACTTTTTTTGTTGTTGTGTGAATGTGTTCCTGTGGATGTGACCAGGGTGCACCCTAGGCACCTCTTAGATATATCCAGTTTGTACCCAAGTATCCCATGGGCATACCAAAAGGGTTATCAGGGCTTGGACACAGACCCGTGTTGGATTGTTGTTAAAGTACATTTTGTGGCATATTTGATGGAGATTAGTTTGTGCCAAATTTATGGCACTATGATTGAGATGTCATTGAGCAAGGAGGAGATATATTGCATATTTAATGTTGGATTCAAAATTGCAAATTTTTTTAAAAAAATTTGTGTGGCTGACCACTTGGAGCCGATCCAATTATGGGAAGTAAAAATGCATTTAAATATTATTTCAAGAGGGACATGCCACTTAGGAGGTGCACCCTAATTTGAGGGCTGCAAATAAATTAAATAAAACTCTTTTATTTATGGCCGACCCCCTTGATTTGGGCGCCCACTTGGGCAAGCAAATAAAAATTAAATAAAATAGTTAAATCTGTTCTTGGCCGACCAGATTGAAGAGAGGTAACTGTTGGTGAAGGGGTGCAATTTGCATGTATAAAAGGAAGGTCATTTGGGGTTCTTTCGATCAAGCAATTCATTAAAGATCATTCTTATTTTAGAGCAGATCTAAAGAAGAAAAGTACAGATTTTGGAGCATATTTAATCCATATTTGTTAGCTGACGTTAAGTAGAATTATTGCAAGATCTTGAGCAAAAATACCACAGATTTTTTGATATATTTTGAGTAGACTTTTGAGAGTGGTAAAGCAGATCTTGAAGATATTTGCAGCAGCCATTTAAGGCAGATTTGTAGCAGATTTAAGACAGTTTTTGAAGGAGCTTTATTTTCAAGAAGACCTAATTTTTGCTATTGGAGGTTGGTGCCTCTCATTAAAAGAGATTTGTGTCTCTTGCTGGGTTGGTGTTCAGTTGTGGGGATTGGTGTCTCCAGTGGGTTGGTGCCTATGAATCATCTAAAGGGGATTGGTGTCTCTTGTGGGTTGGTGCCTATGAAGATTGTAAGGAGTTTCTAATACAAAAGCAATATTATGTTTGCGTTCTTCTTGTGTTTTTAATTGCTTTTGCATCTATGTTACTGGTGTGGATGATTAAGTTTGAAGCATTGAAATTGTGATTCATTTTACTGATTCAAACCAGCCCCCCACCCACCTCTCAGTATAATTGAGTGCTCTTTAACCGGACCTTTTTGGGACAGGTACAGGGGCTGTGTTCTGTGTTCTCAGTAATGTAGGTTGTCTCAGTTGACGTTTATTAATTTAGAGCTGCTTTATTTGATTTTAAGTATGTTTATATGGGGATTAGCTATTTTAACTTTAAGAGTAGAGTTCATCAGTTTTCTTCTAAGCATTATTAAATGTTTATATTTATTGAACAGGACCCCTCCATTGGCTTCAATTACAATTCGCAATCTTTTACTGTATACAACAAATGAAAACTGGCAGGTGTGTTGAATATGGCATTTCTTAGTTATGTCCTTTTATGAAATTATTTATTATTCGTTCTTTAAATAATAAAAATTGTGATCAATCTGCATATTGACTTTTGCAGGCTGTGAACCTCAAAGAGGCAAGAGATTTCTCCAGTAATAAAAAAAACATATATGTTTTCAAGGTATGATATTGCTTCTGTTAAACATATCTGTGAAGTTATATGACAGATTATGCAATACTTTATGTGCTAAAGTTAATATGCTAGCTTGTGGGTATGATTACTTGTTCCTATATCCACTACAACTTTGATCTTGTGTGTCGTTGGTTGTTTGGATGAAAAAATGTTTTTCCTGTCAATTCTGCAGAAATTGGAATGGGATTCATTATCTGTTGATCTTCTTCCTCATCCTGATATGTTCAGTGATGAACGCTTGACACTTGGTGAGAACAGACGTGATGATGATGGTGCTAAGAGGATGTTCTTTGGTGGTGAACGGTTTCTTGACAACATATCAGGGCAAGCCTATGTATATATGTTTTGTCTTATTTTTAAATAGGATTTTTCAACTGGTTGGTTTTGTCTGAAAAGTGAAAGCATTAGTGTAGGAGCTAACATTGAAATTTTATTTTGTTAATCACACTTAATCTCTTCTGATTTATTTTGCTTGTTTGTGCTATCAGATTACTATAAAGAGGACTGACCACAACAATCCACTTGGTCTTGAGGTTCAATTGCATGTTCCAGAAGCACTGTGCCCAGCATTAAGTGAGCCAGGTTTGTGACAGGCATGGTATTATGGAAGATTGCATTTTGAACTGACATAGAAACAGTATAATATAGTCCAGTAAATTGGTTGATTCAGGAAAATTTAAGAGTATGTTCCTTTGTGGACCTATTTGACAAAATTTGAACTTTCAATTTGGAGTTTAAGTTTCCACTGAGATCATTGATGACCCTAAAATGTTTGGCAACTCAATAAACACAAAAGCCTATGGCTTTGCATTGATCTTTGAATTGACAGTATTCTTATAAACTAATAACCAATGTCTGAACGCTTGATGATATGCTTATATTTTTACAACTGTTATCTGTTGTACACATGAAACACTCCTTTTGGAATTTGTCATTGAATCATGATATGGATATTGGTTTCTTTATACAGGCCTTCGTGCTCTTCTTCGCTTCATGACAGGACTGTATGTTTGCATGAATAGGGGTGATGTGGACCCTATAACTATACAGGTGTGATTTGTGAAGTCACAATGAAATACGAACTGGTTTTTCCTGACAATGCATATACTTTTTCCTTGATAAGAATTTTATTTACTTACCATCCACTCTCAGCAGTTTTGAAATGACAGAATCCTGATCATTCATTTTTATGGAAATGTGTAATGTTAGTCTTATTTAGCAGTTTTCAAGACTGCTTTGAGTTTATTTATTTATTCTTCATGATCCCTGATTTCAGATTTGTGGGCTTTTGTTGTGGCAGCAATCTAGTGAAACAGCGAGTCATTCCTTGGTGACTATTATAGTCGACAACATATTCCTTTGCATTAAAGATGCTGGTTTGTTATCTTTTTACTTATGCGTTATGAATTGATTAGATTCATGTTCATATTCTATGTATGGTGCACTTTGATTGCTCCTTTGAAATTAAAACAAGTATCAATATTCTGCTCAAAATGATAACCACCCATCTTGATACCTGATATAAAGTTGTGATGAGTTCTCTTTCTTGATCAGAATTTCAGCTTGAGGTTTTGATGCAATCCCTGCATTTTTCTCGGGTAAAAGCTTTTTATGTTATGCATACATTGCCACAGTTTTTGGTACTTACATTTTCTGTAGTATGAGTCATATTTAAAACATTTTGTACTTTGAACAGGCCAGTGTTTCAGAGGGAGAGCTGACAAAGACAATGAGTCATGTTATGGTTGGTGGATTCTTTCTTAGGTGAGTTGGAATTAACTGTGCAGCCTTTTGAGGGATTAATTTGAATAAATCTGCTAAAGTAAGTATAGTGTTTACTGTAATATAATACTTGTATACAATAAAATTATAAATAATCACATGTTATATATTTGTATTAATTTATATTTCTGATTATTAATAAGATAATATGTATTGATAACTAATCTATTAATTAAGTTGTTGGTTATTGTACAAAAGGTGCTGATATTTTTGTTCTTTGAATGTAGGGATGCTTTTTTGCGTCCTCCATGCACTTTGGTTCAACCATCTATGGAGCATGCCTCAACTGAATCACTTCCTGTTCCCATTTTCGGTAAGTTACTGATACGGTATTCCCTTCCAATGGAATCTCAGTAGGAAATCAAGATTTGTGGACATGAATTTGGATTGAGAATTTAAGGTTTTTGTGTTTAATTCTGCCTGCAGTTCTGCACGGCATATAGCCAGTGAAGCCACAACCATCATTCTTTGCATCTGATAATACATGGGCTCTCATGCTATGTTTACAATCTTGATTTTTCCATATGCTATTTTTCTTTGCAGTTCATGGCAAACCCTCTCTTTGGGGATATTAGCTATTTTTGGATTACCCCATCTTTCTATATGTTTTCTTTTACATTTATGTTTTTGTGTTTGGCTACTTTAATAGCCTAGGGACCTCTTCCCCTATTTCTTCTCTATTGTAACTGATTTTACTGTCAAGTCCCATTGAATTTGTTTGGTCACTAGTGTCCCTTTAAGTTACTGTTTCATCAATGCAGAAAAAATACACCTAGATCTTCTCCTTATTTTGTTTCACTGATGTGCAATTCATTGCTATCTTGCAATTTAACAAGATGTAAGACAAGCATTTGGTGCGGAGAACAAACTTAATTTTTTTCAATAAAACTATGTTATTTGAGTATATTTCAGTTATGGATTTATACTTTTCTCTGGTCTTCTTGTTACTATTTATTAGCTGGAAGATATTCAAATTAACTGTAACAGTGAGTTGTTTGCAATGAGTTGACAATTTGTGGTATATGCCGAGTGAGTGTCGTCTTGATTTTTGTCCCTGGTTTTATCTTGCAAGTTTCTTAAGAAAGAAGGATCTATTCCAGTGTCCATTTTTGTAATTAAAATATCATACTATGAATTATAACACAACATTCGAAGGAATTTCAAAAGAATAGGAATGGGAAATCTTGTCCATCTTATTATTGGACGGGTTTATTGAAAATTCAAATATTTTTAGCAATTTGGCTTGGCTTGCCTTGAAAAGTGAGCATAGTAGATAAGTGTGATTGAAGTTCATGATTATTAATGATGGGCAACATGCAGTACAAACAAGTGCAACTCCTCTAATGAAAGAAGAGGAAAATTAAAAAGTGAGAAATACTGCATATGCCACAGGGAGTATTGACCTGGTAGAATAAAGACGTATGAGGGCCCAAATCTATCCAAAGCAACTACAAAAGACTGATTTGCAATGGATATAATATATATTATTATGTATATAGAAACTACAAGATTTGAATATAAAATGTTACAGTGGGTCTGTTGCTTAGGGATTTCATTGGAATTCTATTCCTTTTGTATATCTATTTTTGAGATAGAGAGGTTTCTAATTAAGTATTGCTCTATTCAGGATACTCAAGCTGAAATGATAACGCGATGGTCTATACATTTGCTTTATATTTTTTGGACAGGAGCCTGCATAAATATGAAACATTTCTGATTTTGACAACAGGACTTACACACATGCACAAATATATGTTTTCAAACTTATTTTGAGATAGTAAGGCTTAGGGTCCAAATTCATGCCACATGGTCATTAGTTACCTGAGTTGGAGATTTGTTTGCTGGAGAATATCTCCAATGGGGTGTATGCACTGATTGTTTATCTATGTAGCATAATTTATTTACATAAAAGTTCCTTGAGCTTCTCTCGTACATAAGGTGTTGGCATTGTATTGTCATTGATGTCAACCGGTATAGAAGGACAACTGGTATGGGAGTATTGTTGACATGCAGTTATTGATGTCGACCAGTCTTGCAGGTCACTGGTAAGGAAGAGAATGTCATTCAGTACAATGACCATTGGAGTCACAGTTGAGTCACCGGTACACAAGTTAGTGTCTGATGTGTGTGGAAGATATGGTCAAGAGACCGATATGATATAACAACCGGTACATGATGACATTTGTGAGTGGGCAAGATATTGAGCTGTTGTTTGTGATGAAGAGGCAGAATACTACCTAAATCACATCAACATAGGACGAGAAGTATGTACAGGTCACCGATATGCTATGTGGATGCAGAACACCAGGACTCCCACCGGATGAAGATTCAGTCACCATGTGAAGAGATGACTGACAATCAGCGTGCCACAAATTGGATCACATGTGCCTGTTTGAAGGTATGCTGCACAAGCAGGGAAGCCAAATGAGTACATTGCAGGATGCAGATGACAAGGATCCGATACCACCGGTAAGTGGAGCTTATCTCCTATTATGCATAAGTGTGCATCATAGTTCTGTGAGATAAGGAAGAAGAGGTAAAGGTAGATGTTTGAAGGTTGACACCGAATCTATCGGTGAATCAAAGGGATGCCTCAAGTGCATGAAATCAGGGATATGCACTGGACCGACATAGAAGGCATGTTATGCCACCGGGACAGAAAAGGAAGAGTGAAGAATTGATGAGTGTGTCAACTTGACAAACTGGCTGAGATAGTGTCTGGTTTGATGATGAAGAAGGCAAAGTGGAGCAGCTGCAGATAGAGAAGTGCAACCGGTATGCAGATGCCAGAGTTGGTTTTAGTCGAAGGTTGATGACATGGTGTCATTAGGATGGCTACCGGTGAGCATAAGAACCGGTAAGGGAGCAAAGAGGCTAAGTGATGTGCTCCTACCTGATGAGAATGTGCATGCTATGGATAGGCATGTTTGGCGACCGGTTAAGGTGTTCCATCGACAGATCAACAAAGTGTAGACATGATGGTTAACCAGTAAAGTGTGAGATACCGACAGGGTTAGTGAACCGGTAGAAAAGAAGGACCGATTGAGTGTTTGGTCGATGATCCTGTCTGAACGGACATAGAGGTCCAAGCTAAGGTGGATGTCGACAAAGGTGCCACGTGGAGTCAAGGTGGCGGACATGCATGCAGCGGTAGATGGAGTGTACACCGACGAAGTTGTTACAGAGTTGGCTGACATTAATTGTAGATCGCGTAAATCATGGGAGGTGTTGCAGAATTGTGGCAGAGGTGTGCAGCTCGAGGAAGGTCGAACAAAAGTGATCGATGGGATGCATCGATTGATGTAGAACGTCCAGGTGTAGATTGAGGTTGGTGATGCTACCTGCAGAACCATTTATGGTGATTGATCTTGTGTCTCACCGATTGATTGTCCGTGGTTGCTAAACATAGCAAACGTGTATTGGAAGGCACATTAATGGCGGTGATGTGCAGATAGCTATCTTGGAGCTCAGATTGGATGAGATCTGATTGGATTCGATGTGCCTCGTGATCAGTGGAAGAAACCCTAAGGCGCCAAGTTTGAATGTTGCTTTTGGTGGGAATGTCTCAGAGAGAGATGCTGCCAAGTGATGCACAAGGCCGAATAGAGAAGTAGATGAAGTGTGATATCTACAGAGGATCATAGAGATTGAGCAGCCGAGAGACAATTGGTAATAGGTTTTGGTGAAGGTTTGACCGGTGAGGTTAAAGCAACCGATAGGCTGCTGAATGGGAGAGGGTTGTTGCATTTGAGAGAAGATCTGTCAAGTACTCCACGAGTACCAGTAGAGAGATTGAGTGTGAGAAGAGTCTAGGGTTGAAGAATTTCAACTAGCAACAGTGAGGTAATCGGTGGTGACAAAACCGACAGTGAAGAGTGGCAGAAGAGTGTAGAGTAGACAAGCAAAGAACCGGCAGAAGATGGTACCGGTGGAGATCTAGTAGAGCAGTTAAGAGAAGAGGCAACCAACAGAGAGAACCAATAGAGAGAACCGATAGAAAGAGAATCGAAAGAGAAGGAGAAGAGGCTGAACCGATAAGGTTGCAACAGGAGATAAGGTTGCAACAGTGAGAGGGTGAGGAAGAGAACCGACAATGAACTGGACAAGAGATCCAGTAGTAAGATTTGTAGAAGTGTTACAAAATCCATTTGTAACAAGGTTATTAATTTGTAAATGATTATGTTTTGTATTCACTGAGTTGTAGCTCGGTGCAGGGGTTGTAGCTCTGTTGATGTGTATTTTGTACACGACCAAACATAGAATAAAATACCCAAAGGTATCTTATCCTCTCTTGAGTAAAGTTTCCGAATGCTGAAGATATCGCAAAAAGGATCAATCGAAGAAACTTCAAGGTTATGTTATTTAGGTTCTCTACTCGTGGATAAGCACCAGTGGTCGTTGTGTTTACTGTTTTTCAAGGGGCCTTAATACTTTCAGGAAAGCTTGTTCGTGCGACTACTTTTCAAATGAGGAAACGGGATTCTCCTTATGCTAACTGATGTTTCAAAAAAGATCAAAAGATAAAGGTTTTAAGGGGGTGAGACTAAATTAACCCTAAGAATGACTTAGTTATGATTGGTCTTGATAGAACTCTACCAATTTCAGTATTGCCAAGAGGTTACAACTCCAGTGGAATTGGTGCGATCTTCTAAGGGGATTCAATGATTTTCAAATCACTAAGGAGATAGATATTATTAGTAAGATACATATCAATGCCTCCAACAATGATTGAACTCTTAAACAATCTCAATGTTTCCAGTTGACCACACAGGGCGTTCTTACAATCAGTAAGGAGCTAGTGGTTTGGAATATGAGTCTTATCAAAGATCAAGCACAACATTCGTCCTTCAAGCTTAAAACTTAAATGCTACCTCTACTAAGAGTGATTCAAGAAAATAAACAACCATGAAAATAGCCACAAGGATTGCAATAAAACACCATAACTTCAATATTTCATTGATCTCATAGCCAAATGAAACAACAATTGTTCAACTTTCTCTCTTCACTACTTATTTCTCTGTTGTTGACAATATTAAACTCTTAAATTCTAACTCTCTCTCTCTCTTACTTTCTAACTCTGAAATGAAATGAGTGAGGGCTTATATAGCACTCTCAAAAACAATGAACGACATGGATCAAAAGAAGATCGATGGCTGAGATTTTGACACCTAAACCCTAATTAGGGTTTGTTACAAAAAAGTCCCCCATTTAGATAAACATTATCAATCCATAGCCAATAGGAATTGGCACAAATAACGAGGAGACATAGACCAATAGGAAATAAGTTGCCACATCATTTTATAACAACTTTTCATCTAGGAGTTTGTTCCCCTTTCTATGCTCTCTTCTAGCATATTCAATGAATCTGGACGTAATCTTCTCAATCTCAGCAATGGGAATCTCAGGAAGATTCTTCATCCATTCTTCCAAGTGAAGGACTTGATCAAAGGCAGTGAGAAGAGTCGTCTCCCATCCAGGCTCAAGTTCTTTTGTCTTCTCAATCAAGAAAATAGTAGCATTCATCTGATCTTGCTGCCTTTCTGTGATAATGTTCTCTTCCTTGTAGAAAATGCTCTTGATCTTGCCTTCCAACTCTTGGACATCCACATTTGTCTTGATCTCTATCCTTCTGTCAAGGATGGTACACAATACATCAAACACCTTGTCTTGAATAGGGTGGATGGTGTCTTCGACTCAACTGCATCTGGTATTGATATCTTTGAAAAGAACTTCCTTCATCTGGAGCAAAGTTGACCACTGCAGAAGGCTATGGGCTTCTCCATCCATTATCTTCTCTTGTGCTAGAATCTGTCTCGGTGTCCTTCTTATCACTTGCAAGACTGGGATGACAACATCTCTAGTGTGAGCGAATGCATCTAAAGTTACCAAAAGATTATGAGTGATTTCAAGACCCTGGATAGCCCGATGGACTGTCTTCATCATCCTTGTTTTAAATTCAATGGCAACCTTGTAAGATTCATCAATCCAAGAATTCATGAGTTGAGCTAAGTTCTTCATCCTTTTTGCCTCATTTACCGATTCGGGAGGAAGTGCCTGCAAAGGTGATATTGCTGGATCTTGTCGTCTCAATGGCTGACTAAGATGACTAAAGTAATTTCTCCAAGCACTAACCTCTCTTTCTAGCTTCTTTTTCTTTTCCATTTCTTCCTTGAGTTTGTCATTAAGTGCCCTCATTGAATCAGTTGCTTCTTCCATGGCCTGCTCAGAGGTAAGCGGACCAAGATCAAATGTCTCTAGATCATATTCTTCTGCTAGAATCTCATCCTCATACTTGTCTACCACTGGTGTAGCTATCTGTACCTTTATGGATCCTGCTTCATCTCTAATTACTTTTGACATCTTTGTGGCCTTCCTCTTTTCGATCTCTTCATGAGAACTTCCTATGAGACTTTCCAAGTTGAACACTTGTTCTTCCTCTTCGACCACAACTACCCTTGTCAGCCTTTCTTTTAGCCAATCTGGAATGGAAGACTTCCTTTCCCTCACTTGTATTTCTTTAGGCAGAGGTCTATCTTCCCTGAAAGGAGATGTTGCTTCATCATCATTCTTTTCTTCTTGTTGTTCATTAGCACCAACCTGAAGAGATTGACTCGATGAATGCTGAGGTGTTTGTCCTTTGCCTTGTTTATCATTCTGCACCATGGATTCCATAGACTCGTCAATTTCATACACTATCTGCCTTTGATCTTCTCCTTGACTTGCTTCTTTTTCATGCCTAGAAGATGTACTCGGTGGACGATCAGGATTCACCTTTTGTTTCTTCTTGGAAGGCTCTCTCTTCTCAGGTCCTTCTTTTCTCTTTGATCCCTTGGAATGAGAAGTATTCTCACTCACACTTGCTTCCCCTTCTTCTGTTCTTGTTTCCAGGGTGAATGTCATAGATACATTCTGCTCTTTCAACTTTTGATGCTGTACATCCACCCATCTGCGAGTGCAAGTTAAAACAGGATCCATCAATGCTCTTAAGTCTGCAACTTCGGGCTTGTTCCAATCTATCTTCACTTCTTTATCTTCTTTTTCATAGGAAGATTGGAGATATCTACCATTGTCCTGGGCTTGATCGGCTACTCTGTAAATTTTACATTTCCTGATGAGATCCAAGGGTAATCTGGAATGCATCTTTCTTTTCACCTCTATATCATCCTGAATATCCATCCAAAAATCCTCTACTTGAAACTCATGCTTGTACTTCTTTTCGACTGTCCCTTCCATGTGACCACGAGGGTCAAAATTCTCCCTTGAGGCAAAGGATGTGAAGGCAAAGGATGTGAATGAATATAGAGATAATTCTTTCTTTGCATCTTCCGCGGCTTGAGAACTAGGACATGTTTCAATTGAATTTCCTAGCAGGATGGGTACCGGGATACCATTTCCATGCTTATGCCTTGATGCTTTAGCATAAGCTGCCAATTGTCTAGTCACCTCAAGTAATATTATTCTGTCTGTAGGATATCTTGGCAACATGTAGGGAGGTGAAGGGCATCCATGGACCCCGATATAGGTGAATTTTGGAAACTGAATGAACCATGCACCATGCTTCTTCACGAGTTCTTGTGCTTCCGGAGATAATCGATGATGAATCCCTCCTTGCAATGTCGTGGTGATATACATCGTGAAGGTGTCATTGATTAGCTTGTAGTCATTCCTTGGCGGATGATGTAGTTGAACATAAGAATCACAAACTCTTATCTCTCCGGGTCCTCTCTCGACAACTCCTCTGTGTGGTAGCCCTGCGTACTAAAAACTTTTGACTAAGGAATATATGACATTTGAACTCATGTGAAATGACTTGGTAGGGGCTAGCCTCCTCAACTGCATGTCCAAGTTATTACTAATGATTCTAGCCCAATTGAGCTTTCCTTTTCCTTGCACAATCACTTGTATGAAGAAGAACATCCATTTGTTGAAGAAAAAGGCTTGAGAGGCACTAGTAACCTGATTGAGCATGGTTATCAAGTCCTTGAATTCTTCTTGGAAATCAATTCTGTGTGGCGTATTGGGAATCTTGTTCAGGTGAGGTCTACATTTGAGCAACCAATTCTTGTTGATGAAGTTCAGACAGGAATCAAGATCATCCTCGTAGATAGACTTAGCTCCTTCCAAACTTTTGTAGATCATGTCTCTCTGCTTCGGGAGATGAAAAGCTTCACTTATAGCTTCCTCTGAAAGGTAGGCTAAGACAGTTCCATCCTCAGCTACGATCGTCCTTGAATGTGAATCATAGTGCCGGGCACATTCGATCATCAACTCGTGACACTTGACTGCAGGAGGGAAACCTGCGGCCTTGATGATGCCACTCTCAATTATCCTCTTCGCAACAAGTGACGACTTGCCGATGTAGGGCACTTCCCGAAACTTCTTCACATTGAAGTTTCCTAGATTGGTGTCTCCAATATTGCTCCACTTGGACACAATCCTAGTCTCCAATTCATCGTTCTTCTGATCCTCCTTGATGAGAGCCTGCCGGGTAGTGGATCCACTGGCTTTGGGGGTTGTCATTTGATACCTACAAGGAATGCCTAAGTTAGGTTTGAGCATGATATCTTAAGATAGGAGATTTGAGACCTTTCAAGGAAATAAGAAGATTACAATTTGAAAATAATATGATAAATCCTTAGAATTATGAATTTCCAAATTGATGTTACTTATCAATTAAATCAGATTATACAAGACTTAACCTTACAAAGGATTGCTATGGAAAATCAAATTAAATTTTGAATAAGCTTTCAAAAAAAATCTTATTATACATACCCTTTCTTTGATTTTAGCTATCAACCTTGAAAAAATGGATAAAGGAAAATGGAGATCTGCTGGACAAAGATCCTTAATTTGAATTTCAGGTCCTTCCCTTTGATGGCTTCAACCTTCAATCAACCTTCAAGTTTCCTCCAAAATCTGGAAATTCGCCTTCAACTAGCTCTTAATCAAGAAATTCGCCTTCAACCAGCTAGAATTCACACTTATGGGTCTGCTCTCCAATTCGCATAAGAAATAATGAATGAATGATTTAAAAAAATCGAAACAAACCTTTCCTTTATAGGGCGCTCACCTCATTTTGCCATTAGGCCGACTTGATTAAAAACAAAAATAAAATGCTTTGAGCGCCAAAGTGGGGATTTCTTAATTTTTTGGATAATTTCAAAGCCTAAAGGTTGGTTTTTTTTTTTTACTTTAAGCCTTAGCTCTTGCGAATTTGTCTTATTTTCATAAGTGAGGTTTAGTTAGCAATTTAATGGGAGGATATAGGTAAGCCTAGTGGATGCTAAAGTTTGATCAAGGTTTGATGAAGGCACATCCTCCATAGGCACTAGAATGCTCAAAGTATGAGGAAGGCTTAAATTATTCCAAGGAAGCTTGCTTGAACCTCTCACCTAGGTTTATTCACTCCATTAATCAACATCCTCACAACCTTGATTTGTCATCACTTCATGTTCTTATCATTATAATTTTGCAACTTGTCTTGGTCAAGGTCTAAACAAGGTGAAGAATAGGCTTTCTCAAGGATCTCGCCCTGGACCCTTTGGAAGGGTCAGGAGCAATTTTCTTGATTAGGCCTTAATTACCCCATTTTTTCATTCCAAAATCCTTCAGAAGGTGAGCATATGCTTGTTTTAGTTCAACAAATTCTAGGGATCCATCCTTTTAGCTTCTCACATGGGCAAATTAGGTGATAATGGGAATTTCGCTTTGGACCCTTTGGAAGGGTCAGGAGTGAAATTTCTTCTTTAGGTCAAAACTCACCTTTGTTTGATTGACAACCTTCTCTAAGGCAGTCTCCAAGGTCCATTCACCTTGATCACTGGCTTGGCTCAATCTTATCTTGGAGGAGAACATGACTTTTTGTGAATTTCGCTCTGGACCCTTTGGAAGGGTCAGGAGCGAAATTCACCTTTTAGGTTTAATTTTCCATCTCCTCCATTTTCAATTTATCTTGCAAGGCTCAAATAACCTCCCTCGAATCTTTTCATGCCTCAGGGATCAAAATCTTGTCTTGACACAAAGGGGAAATAGTGATTTTGAAGAATTTCGCTCTGGACCCTTTGGAAGGGTCAGGAGCGAAATTCACTTTTTGCTTGCCTATTCACACTCAATTTCACTTTCTTCACTTCACTTCATCTGGACTCCCTCATATTGAATCCACTTCCCAACTTGGCAACATTGGTTTGATCTTCACAAGGCCTAAAAAGGAAAATTTGCTCAAAAACCTAGCCAGGGACAGGACCTATCCAGAATTTCGCTCTGGACCCTTTGGAAGGGTCAAGAGCGAAAATCTTGTTTTGAGCTTATTCCTCCATCATTTCAACTTGAATCCACCTCAAAAGGCAAGAAAACACTTCTCCTCACTCAACCAAGCTATAAAAACCCAAGTTTGACTTGATTTTGCAAGGAAAAATAAGTGATTGAAGAATTTTCGCTTTGGATCCTTTGGAAGGGTCAGGAGCGATTTTCAATATTTGGCTCAATTCCTTCAAATTTGATAATCATTGGCAATTTGAAGTCATTCCTAAGGACTTCTTTGATCTTGATCCACACTAGACTTGGCATAAACTTAAGGGAAAAGATAGGTTTTGCACAATTTCGCCCTGGACCCTTTGGAAGGGTTAGGAGCGAATTTCCATTTCTAGACTTGATTCTTCATCCTTTCAATCCCAATCTTCATTGCAAGGTAAAATTTCATCCCTCTCACCTAAGGAGCAAGCTCTTGAGCTTAAGCAAGGTTAAAAGAATAGGGTTGCAAGGAATTTCGCTATGGACCCTTTGGAAGGGTCAGGAGCGAAATTTCCTTTCTTGGCTAAAATCATTCACTTTTCAATGCTTTCAAACATTCCCAAAGGCAACAACATGTTCATTCTCCCTTTCAACATGCCTTGGACATCAAAATCCGGCCAAACTAGGGAGGAAATGAGTCCTAGGTAGATTTTCGCTCTGGACCCTTTGGAAGGGTCAGGAGCAAAAATCATGATTTAAGCTTTGATTGCTCATTTTTCAAACTTTAATCTTCTCTGGGAGGCAAACATAGATCATTTTCCACCTAAGGAACAAGGTTTTAAGCCCATTGAAGGTAGCAAACGAAGGGTCAGGAGCAAAATTCACTATAAACCTCATTTGCTACCTTGAATGGGCTTAAAACCTTGTTCCTTAGGTGGAAAATGATCTCTGTGTTCCTTAGGTGGAAAATCATCTATGTTTGTCTCCTAGAGAAGATTAAAGGGACAAGAGCGAAATTCTCTTTTAGGCTAAAATCTTGATCTTCCAAAGCATCCAACTCCCTCTCAAGGAAAAAACACACCAATTCATCCTCCATCATACCAACGCCTAGCCAAAACAGGGAAGAAAATAAGAGCTACAAGGATTTTTCGCTCTGGACCCTTTGGAAGGGTCAGGAGCGAAAATCATGTTTTGAGCTTGATTCTTGACTTTTCCAACTCCAATCCTCTTTGGGAGGCAAACATAGATCCTTCCTCTTGCATCTCCACCAAGATCCTGACTTTGGCCAAGGGAGAAATGAGTGTTTTCAAGAATTTCGCTCTGGACCCTTTGGAAGGGTCAGGAGTGAAATTCACCCTTTAGGCTAGAATCCTTCATTTTTTCCACCTTTACTCACTTCCTAAGTCTAGAACATTCAAAAACACCTCCAAACATGCCTTAGAAACTAAGAACTTGGCTTAGACAAGGAAGAAATTGAGGTCTCCAAGGATTTTCACTCTGGACCCTTTGGAAGGGTCAAGAGCGAAAATCACTTCCCAGGTTGATTTTCGTCTTCCTTTTAACTCATTCTCGTACAAACTTGGTCAATTCAACTTCCTTTCATTGCAATCAAGACAAACCTCCATCAAACAGGGTCTAGGCAAGGTCAAACTAGGTTTTAAGGCCAAAGGAAGGCAAAAAGGAAGATTTCGCTCTGGACCCTTTGGAAGGGTCAGGAGCGAAATTCCTCTTTTAGGTTGATTTCATCCTCCCAAGGTCTAAAACCTCCTCCCTAAGGCAAAGTTGCATCAAACTTTCTCAATTATGCCTCAAAAGTCTACAATTTTGATCAAATCCTTGAGCAAAGTGGAGAAAAGGTAGATTTCGCTTTGGACCCTTTAGAAGGGTCAGGAGCGAAATCCCTATTTTAGGTTGATTTCACACTCAATTCCACTTCTCATCAATCCAAACTTGATCAACTTCATCTCTCCATAGTACCATCATGTCTACTTGCGGTCCACTTGACTCAAAAAACTTCATTCTACATGCCTTAGGCCAAAATTGGGGGTCAGGTGAGGATTTCGCTTTGGACCCTTTGGAAGGGTCAGGAGCCAATTTCCTCTTCCAGGCTAACTTCCATTATTTTGATACTTCAAACCTTGGATATCCTTTCAAAACTCCTTCAATCATCATCTAGTGCATTTACTCATCCACTTTTGAAATTGCCACTTCCATCTCTCCCTGACCACTGACTCCGCTTAATCGACTCGGACCTGGAGGAAAACAAGAATTTGACAAGAAAATCATCATTCCAGACCTACCCTGACCTGAGACCTACCATCTCTTTCACTCAATCTATCCATCTTCATTCCCTTGAAAGGAAAAGCTCCACTAAGGCAAACCTAGGGTTCCAGGTAGACAACTAATGACCTCCCAAAACCAGGCTAGACTCAGCTTGAAAGAAACCCTAAGATGAGCTCTCGGAAGAAACCCTAATTTACCTAGCCCAAGCGACCACTCACTCACTCCAAACCTAGCAAGCAGAGAGAAAACCTAACTAAGGGAAAGCAAAACCCTAAGAAAAAGAGGGGGTCCCCATTCTAATGGGGCGATGTGTGAAATGGTCACAACAAGCTCCTTGGGTTGGTGCCCTAAAATCAAGGGTTGTAGCTCCTTGGGTTGGTGCCCTAAATCAGGGGTTGTTGCTCGTTGGGTTGGTGCCCTAAACAGTGTAATTAGGGATTCATTGTGAGGTTGGATTGGAGCTATAGTCTCCAGCAGCATTTCTCACCAAGGTTTTTCCCATCTTGGGTTTTCTTCATATATGTTGGTGTTATGTGATGTCCCTCTATGTGTGAATGCATTTGTGATTAGTCTTCCCACTAACCAGTAAGTCTGCATTGAGTTAGATCTGATAACCGGCATACGCACATAGGATAGTTAAAGGAAAAGATTGAGAACCACTGATTCACCCCCCTCTCAGTGGTGCATTGTGTCTAATATAAGGGTCATCTAGAAACCATTGTAAATAGGTACCCATACTTGCTTCTCCCAAAACATGGCTATGCACAACTGTCAAAGTGACAAGATCAATCTGGTTTGAGCACAACAAATATTTGTTTATATCTTTATCTGTGGAGAACTTGATTCATGTGTCAAATTTTGGTGAGAGGAAACGCTTATTCATGCCACATTGTCTTTAGCTGCCTGAGTTGGAGGTTTGTCTGCTGGAGAATATCTCCAACAGGATATATGCACTGATTGTCTGTTTGTGTAGGACAACTGACAAGTTGTTCACAAAAAATAGTACAGAAGGGCTATCTAGAAACCTTCTGCAATTTGAAATAGGTACCAATACTTGCATCTCTCAAACCTAAAGGGCCATGCAGAACTGTCAAACTGACATGATCTATCAAGTTTGAGCACAGTGGATGTTTGCTGACGTCCTCAACTGTAGAGAACTTGGTTCATATGTTGCATCTTGGTAAGTGGACATGCTTATTCATGCCATGGTGATTTTTTTGATTTGCAAGCCAACATTTTATGGTGCATTCAGTCTAGTTTGTTTGTTTAAAACTTTAAATCATTAACCCCAGAAGTTACCATGGCACTGGTATAAGTTTTATAGACATTTATTGATTGCTTTATTCAAGCAAATGCAAATATAGGATAATGAGAGAAAACATATTGTATTTAAGTTGATATGAATAAGTTTTGTGAGAAGTGACCACTCGCACTCATTGGGATTGTATACATTGGTGCTTCTATGTCCAAGGCATTTTCAAAATTTTAGTGATATTGCCTCAAACATGGGAAGTTGCATCCCAATTGATAGTAAACTCCCAAACTTGCTTCACTGAAAATGCACTCCAAACAGCTGGCCCATGCAAACTGGAAAATGACTAATGTAATCTTGTGGTTTGTTGATGTCATAGAACTTCTACATGAAGTCTTCGTCATGAGAAAATGTATCATAACTATGTGGCAGGGCATCATTCCAAATTTCCAACTATGTGATCATTCATACTGATCATGGTGAGTTACAAACATCTAGTGAATGTCTGAACTCCGAAATTCCAAATAACATAGTCATGATTAATGTGCACACTAACTGCGCTGAAGAGATCATCTTCCGATGGATCTCTCATGACTTGTCTCCTCTTAACCCCTTTTGTGAACCATGGTAAAAAATTAATCCTAGTTTGAAGTGGTGGAGAAACTTGTTCATTTTCTTTTTACACTTGCATGATCAACATTTTGAGTGGTTGTTACCATGAGTGTTTCACATGGTAGCATCTTCTCCATTTCTCAGTTGTCTTCAAAATATTTTTTCTCCACATTCTTTAGTGTTTATTACTTTCTTATACCCACCTCTCTTTTTATTATTCTAAACATTCCGTGAATGCACATTATCCCTAGGCAGATGAAGTCTTTTACCTAGAGCGGTGATTCAAAATGACAAAGCCTTATTTTTTATTTTGTTTGTTTTTTCCAACACAAACATGATGTAGAATATTGACTAGTGGACAAGCTTTTCACTTTTGTCATCTTTGAACTCATCATATATTATGTCCTTGTCTGCTATCTACAATGTCATCGACATTCTTCAGCCCGCTGCATCATCTGTGTGTTGCATATAATACCTTTTTGCATTTTATTTCCTGCTCACATTTTCCACTGCCACGATTGTTTCCCTTTTGTAACTGTTGCATTTCGTGCTTTATTTTTTCGGGTAGAGTATACAATACAGCTGGCATTGTAGATCTGATATGATGCCTTAGAATACATAGTGCTTATGGGTATGAGTATATTGTGGAATTTAAAAAAAATGTTCAACTTAGCTGGGACTGCATGTTGGACAGGACAGATGATGAACCATGGATATCACAACACCCACATTACAAATAAAACTGAATGCAATGTGCCTATGTATGTTGTGCTGTTACAATTTGATTAATTATTAACCACGGTTGCATATGATATCAAGTCACAAGGACTTCAGAAGGGTTTTGCAACCTTTCAATACTAATTAGCAACAACGTACATAAGTCTATAATCCTTGTGGGAGGATCAATGGGTTTACACCCTTATCTCTATTCTGTTGAAGTTAGAAGAGAAACCAGCATTCATTACTCCTAGATGAAGCCTTGGGATGGCAGATATGGCTATAAAAAGGATTACAACTTTCTGCAAGTGCAAGTGTAATGAGAAGTTAAAAAAGCAAGGGTTGAGGAGTAGTTCCAAGCAGATTCTGTTGGAAAATAAAACTAAAAACACTATGGTCTATCAGAGATGAAGGACGATTGATACCATGCAGCCTTATATTGGTCCCTATGCCAGGTCCTTCACATAGTCTGCATCTTATCCTTAGTTCACAGGTAATATTAAAAATGAACACCAGGAACTTTTAGATGTCATCAAAGACCCCTAGTACATCGAATCGGTCTTCCTCTCTAGCCAAATAAGCACAAAAGTGTGAACTCCAAAAACAAGTTTAGCCAGGGCCTTTGTTGTATGTGCATTGTGTAGCCAGTTTCTTTCTATCCCTAGTTGAATCAGCATGTCTAATTCTTATTTTCATCTGTCCAGGAGCTCATCTGTATTCCAGTTTCCCTGTTTGACCAAAATTTTGTTACGTCTAAAGCTATAAATGTACACTGGAGTCTGGACTTGGATTACCAGTCACTTGTATCCTCATGGGTAAACCTTATCCTAGGCCGGTAGCATGCCATTTCTCCCATAGTTTGATTCTTACCTCAGAGATACCATGATTATCAACTTCAGTCAAACTACTTAAAGAAGCATTCAGGGCCTGACTCAACCAATTTTAGAGAGGATTTACTAATCGTGTTCTGGAGAAGTGTTATTTGCAGATGCTGGAATATCAGGAGAATCAGATTAGGTATATGGATCAGCAGGGACAGTACATGGCAGTCATTACAAAGCTCTCCATGAACAGGGATGGTAGTCTCAGATGTTTTTGTGTAGTCTTATGTTTTTAGGCACAGAGCCTCAGTTAATTTGTTCAATCTTTTGCACTATATGCTCTAATGACGATTAACATATTTTGAATATGGTTATTGTAATAACTTGAAACACTTGTCTGCTTCTTCCAGTACTAGTTTATGTTATAGCTAGTTCCTGGTGCTTTCTAATTTTGCCATTAATTGCTTAAAACAAATTTAATCCTTTTTTCCTAAAGAGAAGCATTCCCATTTTGTCAGTTTTTGTTTTTAGCAATCATGAGTGGCCAGTTTTCCATACATAGGGCTTTTCCATCAGAACTATATGCAGCAGTGACTATAATTAATAATATAGTATCAAGCAATTTTTAATGTAAAAGCGTGTTTCTCTTGCTTATCACAAGTACGGATTTGCATTACTAGCTCAGCCAATGAAGTCATTTATGTGTCCTTATCGATAGTATGGCACCCAGCTCTAATCTAATAGTAGGGTTGGTATGTGCTCGACCATATATAGGGGTGCCCTTAGCGCACTTATGCTTCTGAGCAATGGGAGAGGGTGGGAATCAAACATTTTATGAGGAATATTTATAATCAGCATAATGATTTTCAATTTATCTCAGAATAAATAGAACTATAAACAGCCCTCAGGGCAATAAGCTAGCATTTGTTTGTTCCAGGGAATGCCAGAGGCCAATAGGGGCACACATGGGTACAATTACCAAAGTGATTTCCTCAGCATTGCTTTGATCTCTGGGTAGCTACTAGACTCGATCAGAAACTTTGCATCCTCTTGCAGTTACACATCATCATCTGGAGAGAATGGGATTGATTCAATTCCCATAAGGCATTATGAATGCTGCTCAAGGCCACCCTCCTTTCCTTTTGGACTAACTATTCTCCTAATGCCAATGGGTGGCATTTAGGGAGTTCATTATTTGTTCACAGCAAATGAAGGTTCCTCCTTTTCTTTTGTAGATTCATTTATATCTATCACACTGAAGAGTTCAATAAATGAAAACTTGGTGTGCAGCCTGCTCTTTGCTTTAGCTTGTTTTGTGTGTCTGTTCATGGTTTTCTATTTCTATTCTGCTTCTGGTTAAAATATGGAATATTTTCTGCGTTTTTTATCCTTAAGTTATATTCTCTTTGTCAGCCTTGTATTCCGCCTTTAGACTTTTGAGACATAAGTATGTTAATAATCTACACATCATATAAAAGGTATATTTTCATAATTCACAAGCTGTTCTCAGGTGTAATTCATCAGTTTAAGCATGGTTTAGCCTAATCACAACTTCAACTTTATAGATTAAAATTTGTTTGCATCCTAGCATAGACTAGTCACCTGATATGAACCCAGCTAATTCATCGTCTACTTGATGAGCATGATGTTAGTTAGAATTGTGATGGCAGACCAAGGAGCCAAATCCATATGGTTGAAGTGAGTGGCATCAATTTCGAAGGATTAAGTCTTAACTTTTACCATAGTTACATGATTCTTTGGGTGCTTGGCAAACCTGCTGAGTCCTAAGCTGAGCCAGGATAAACAAGGTCTGCAGTCTTGGCTGTGAGTCTGGGTGATCCTCTTTCAGGCTTGCTGGCACTGAAGAGTCCTGTGGGTCTGATTTGGTTGCATTAAACCCCTCAAAATAAAAAAAAAAACGCCCAAAAGAGCAAAACACTATTTCTAACCTCATAGGTCCTAATTATGGCTCTATGGTCTTGATGCTTGCATTTTTTAAGCGTTTGGAGTCTAGGATCTTGGATCTTGGAGCATTATCTGTGATCACTTGAACAATATTTTCTAGTCCCATTGACTCAATTGCATCAATTAGAATATTAGTAATAAATTGAATATCTTTTTCATCAACCTTGCATTAAATTGTTTTCAAGAATATTGCTTCCTTTGGACTCATTGCAATCATATGATCACTTACTTATTTCTAGCATCCTTTCATTCTTCACAAATGATAATCTTTGAAATTTTTCATGAAGTTTGAATCATCTACAATTGTATGTCAATAATGTCACTTCTTTAGCCAAAAGAGTGGTATGAACTTTCTCGTAGCTTGGGCTTTTGTATTCTTTTGGAGCCTCAATAATTAACCTGACCATCTTTGCCAATATGGAGCATGCACCACATTAAATGCAAATCCCATTTGCATAGAAGCAATGGACAATATTTTGCGTTCCTATTCTCGAGTTTGAAAATTGTATGATTTTTGGAGTGGTCTTAAATTGATTCTCTTGTGACTTGTACATGTTCTTGCGGTTAATTATGGATGCAAGGGGGTTCTAGTTAGAGTTGACTTTTGTTTAGATGTTGAACAAGATTATTATCTTCATTTTGTTCTTTGTAATATTTTGTAATATTTGCAAATGACATCCCCTTTTTTGGTTGGCCATCAATTTTCAACCTGACATACAACACAACTTGTCCTTATTTTGTGGTGAAGGTGACCATGGACCCTGCCATATGAATGTTTTAACTTCTTTGGGCACTCTTGACATGTCCATTTGTAACCTCCACCACCTTGAATTTTGTTAAGAATAGTGACATTTCCACAATAAAGGTCTAGGGCTTGGTTTGATTCACTTGTTATTACTTCCCTAACATTAGATAATGATGATACCATTATTAATTATCCTACAATAATTAAAATATTAATAAGATACAAATGATAAAAATTGATTTAGCAGCAAGCTTTAATAATTTATTAATTTATAATTATTAATAGAATTTTTCAAAATATTTTAATATACAAACAAATTATTAAATTTTCACATTTAAATCTAAATTACAATATATTAAAATCTAAATATTAGTAAGTTAATGAAGAATATGATTATAAAAAATAAATCAATAATAAATAATAATAAACTTTACAAAATAAAAATTAAACTTTCACATTTAAATCTAAATTTAAAATCAAAATAAAATTAAGGAAATATAAATTAAAATATATTAAAATTTAAATATTAATAATTTAATAAAGAATAACAATTATTAAAAAAATTAATATAAATTAACTTTCTCAAACAACTTATAACAATAAAAATATTAGAAGGATGACAATTCCACAAACAACTACCAATCTTCTACGGATTCCATAAACAAAGTAAAAGGAGGATCATATGTATTTTCCCACTCATCTATGTGGCAACTAATTTATGGAGAATCTGAGCTTTGGGAGAAAGCGATTGGTTGAGATTTGAGAACCCAAACCTTGGCTTTGAAATTACTCCATAGATCCAACTGACTCTTCTTGAAATGTCTTCGTCACTTGAGAGCTCTATTTCTTTGAGCCCAATAGCTAGCATAAGAAAACTTGTAGTGGCATTCGTTCTTTGTTACTGGGTAGTTTGTTTCAAAAAACAAAGCAAGAACAAAACAAAGTAAAAAATTGTGACAGAGAAGGGAATGATAGAGGGATGAAGGAGAGACTCATGTGAGGACACCAACAACCCATTAAAAACCCACAAATAGATGTTGTGGCTCTGATGCGATTTATGCAACAAAGATTAGGATTTCTTTGTGTTTGAGGGTTTTTATAAGTTTTTTTCAAGGTTGCATGGGTACGGGGGTTCTTGGAGACGTCAGGTACTGGTACTGGTACTGGTACGGCTATTTTTTCAAAATAGGAGACGTGGGTACTTGGAGACGCCAAATTTTTTTTTTTAATATAATTTAATAATTTATAAAAAATCTGAAAATCTGATGACATTGGACTTTCAAAACAAGAAATAACATTAAGTATTAACTATTAACTATGAAGTTTAGGATCAAAATGCCATACAATCATTGTGTCATAGTTTCAAACTGATTAGTGATAGTGATTACATATTGAAGATAGCTTGATAAACAGCAAGCTGATACGCAAACCAAAAACTGAAAGCAAAAATCAGAAATTTTATATTTATAATCTACTCTTCTTCGCCATGATCATCCATATCAAGGTCATCAGCTATGAGGCTCTCCAAATAGTCATCACTCTCGAATTCGGGTTCCTTTGATGGTAGAATAACAGGGGGTAAATCAGCTAGTCCATCTGCTTCAACCACTTCATCTACAATGGCTGCAACGTCTCCATCAGGTGAAATTTGATCCCATTTTGCCGAAGGACCCTCATTGTATCCAGGATCTACACGAGAGAGAAGACGAAGTGAGCTATGAATGTACACCAGGTTCTCTGCTTTCTTTGATCCTAATCGGTTCCTCTTCAGTGAATGAATGAACCCATAAGTGCTCCAATTTCTCTCACAAGATGAAGAGCTAGCCACTTGTGAGAGTAATCGTATTGCAAATGATTGCAATTCAGGGGCTTCACTTCCATGATTCCACCACCACTCTATAGGGTCTTTCTTTACTTTCATATCATATATAGCTTCCATAGAAGCAAAATCACCTTGCCCACGTGAAAACTTATTCCATTGAGTCCTCATAACTGAAGCTTCCTCACCTCGGCCATAAATCTTTTTAATTGCAGCCCAAAAGCCCTTCATTACCTCTCTATCCTGATGTGGAGCTCTCTTTTTGGTCACTTCTATATCATACCATTTAGGATTAAGGGCATAGGCAGCACAATGAAGAGGTGTGTTAAGTTTGTTCCACTTTCCATGTAACTTTTCTTCTATCAAAGGATATAGAGAAATATCTTTTGTATCAGTTATCTTCTTTACTCTTTCACACATGGAATCTATTGCTTCATAAACCTCTCCCAAACATGCCTTATCTGAATCTGCAAATTTGATCACCTCACATATGGGCTTAATAAAGTCCACAACAAACTTAACATCAGCCCAAAAATGCTCATCAAGGACCATAGCTCTCACCTCAACTGCAATATCTGATGTAGATTGTTTCCAAGCTGCCCATGCATCACTAACAACCATGGAACACAAAGCTCCTTTGACTTCACAAAGGCGGTCAAGAAGAATGAAGTAAGAAGCAAAACGTGTGTCAGCAGGTTTGAGAAGTTCCACCTTGGCAAACTTACGATAAATGGCTTGTGTATGGTGATGGTTACATATGAACATTTGTATCTTTCTGCCCTTCTCTATGAGATCTGAAATCCATTGGAACTTGCCAATATCCTTGAGAGCATTATTTAATGAATGCACACAACATGGTGTCCAAAATATCTGCCTGTACCTCTTTTGCACCAACATGCCTGCTGCTTTACAAACAGGGGCAGCATCAGTAACAACTTGGACTACATGTGATGCCCCCACCTCCTCAATGCTATCACATAGCTGGCTATGAAGAAATTCTGCATTTTTTTCTTGCCCTGAACAATCTATTGCCTTCAAAAAATAAGGCCCTTTGCTACATGTAACCATGATATTAAGTAGTGGATGATTCCTAGCATCTGTCCACCCATCCATCACAATACTACATCCTTCTTGAGCCCACACTCTTTTCAATGGTGCAGTTTGTTCCTCTAATCGACTTTTTTCTTTATCAACAAGAGTAGTGCGAAGCTTCTCATACCCAGGTGGTTTATAGCCTGCTGGTGCATTATTGATAGCACGAACCATCTCTTCATAGAATGGAGAGCGAGCCACATTGAATGATATTCCATTTGCATAAAAGAATCGTCCAATGGCTGCATCAACTGCTTCTTGTCCTTGCACATCAAACAATCTTCCAATGGGGTTTGCGCTGCCAATGTGTGGTCTTTTGGGAGCCGGTTCAGTTGCTAAACCTCTAGAAGTCACATCCACCTCTGACTCTCTATCATGACTGTAAGTTGTAGTAGCTGCCCCTGTTGTTGAAGCATGAGAGCTTCGCATAACAACTTTCCCATCAGCCCTTTCCTGTTCTCTCACAGCATCATATCTTTCACACTCATTTGGACAGCCTTCAACACCATTACATGGCAAGTGGAGGAAATGAGCCTTCACCCTCGTGTAGGTACCTTTCCATCCCAAATTACAAAGTTTGCATTTGATAGTGGCTGTTCCACCTGATCCTTTCGGCCCTGGAACACGATCAACATACTTTCATAGTGGGTACAACCCTTGTCTTCCTCCACCTGACATTTTGAATGCTCAATCTGAATAAAAAATTAAAGTTTAAAATTAAAACAAAAGAATAATATGATTATAATTTTTTTTCTTACTGCTCAATGTTCATACTTAATATACTTGAAAATAAAAAATGAAAAATATTATTATTGCACTAAAAAATGAAAACAAAATTGCACTCACAGTATATA
The DNA here is from genome assembly GCF_030272615.1 of Cryptomeria japonica. Taxonomy (NCBI): domain Eukaryota; kingdom Viridiplantae; phylum Streptophyta; class Pinopsida; order Cupressales; family Cupressaceae; genus Cryptomeria; species Cryptomeria japonica. The sequence continues at coordinate 564,153,716 of NC_081410.1, read as the reverse complement.
CTTGAAAATAAAAAATGAAAAATAATAAAATAATAAAATATACTGCATCCAATGGCGACTCACATTCACATTCAGTAAAATTGAAAACAAAATTGCACTCACAGTATATTAAGATTGGACATTCATAGTTAATAAATTAATAATATTAACTGTGAATGTTCGATACAGATACAAATACACTCACATTCACAGCATATAAAATTATAAATTTAATATTGCCTTCCACAATAACACAGTATTCAGTAGCCTTGTGTTACCAGGATTCTGAAAATCTTCAGCTTTGTAAAGCATGTATTTAAAAATATTTAATGGTGGGAAAGCATGTATTTAAAATTTTTGTAGAGATTTAATAAATTTATAATACATTAATAATTTAATAATTTAATTATTAATAATTTAATATTATAAATATAAATGTAATTGATATAATTAATAATATATTAATAATTTAATAATAAATAATAAATATTAAATATATTAATATTATATTATAAAATAAAAATCTAAAGTTTAAAAATGGCAAAAACACAGACTGAAACCAGAAAAATAAAATTCGAAATTTTTTAGACAATATTGTGAAAAATATAAAATCAATGAAACCCAGAAAAATGCCAAAAATGCAGACGAAACCCACAAAAAACGGTAAAAAATTGACTGTTTTAACGCCGAAATGGAAGGCAAAATGAAAAAAACCTGTTGTTTTTGTGGTAAACACTAAACCCTCCCTGCAAATCGATGAAACCCGTGGCTGCAAACCGACGAAATCCGGAAATTGGAAACGAAAAAAACCTGTTGTTTTTGTTCGCGCGACGCTGCAAACCGATGAAAAAAACTTGTTGACTTTTTCGTTGTCGTATGTGTTATGATGCGCGACGTTTAGGGTTTTTTTTAAGTTTTTTTTTGCGTTTTTTAATTTTTTTATTATTTTCGGCCTGGAGATGTCAGGAGACGCCTTGCTGACTCCCGCCCACGTCTCCTGTAACCGGAAACGCCTCCAATGGCGACTCCCACACGGGAGACGCGAACCCGTATCCGGTTCGGGTCTCCAACGGTTTAGGGTGCGTTTCCCTGCAACCCTGGTTTTTTTTAAATACATTTTTTTTTAGAATGCCAAATCCAAGGGTGCCTGATGCAGGACCATATATGCCCAAATTTTCTTTTTTATATTAAAAGTAGAGTACAAAACAGATACATTATATGGAGGATTTCCCCCAAAAGTTCAACTTGCTAACTTCAATACCATACAGTAAGTAAAACCCCCAGAAAAGAGAAGTTAATTACAACATTGCCATGGAATCACAAAATAGAGAGAATTCAAGGTGCTAAATACAATCTGTCATGGACCTATGTTGCCAACTGCAGAACAACCACATTTATGAACAAAAAGGATAGATGAATGTAGCCACTGACTATCAAATTGAATAGAGATAACTTAATCCCACATGGCCTTTGCATTAGGGTAGCAGTCTGTAAATTCACCATCACAAGTTCGTTCTCTAATTTTGAGAATGGACAAGCAAATTATATGGGTTTTATCCATGCCATATTGTACCCGAATCTGTAATCGGTACACTAGTATTCTTACCCTACAACTTTATATAATTAATAATTAAGTAAAAATTTCCAAGTTTTCTTGTAAGAACAAGGAGTTAGACAATGAAATGTATATTAAAATATTTTAATATTCAGATAGTATCTTTTGCATGATTTAGGATTGGCTATGTATGTTGAATTTATTTGCTATTGAAGCATATATGTTATTGTATAATGTAAATCTGCTGTACTTAATCAATTTATTAATTTTTCGACAACTTTGAGGTTCTCTTCGATCAGCTCAGTTGTTGGTGTATTATATAGAGGTCGTGGGAAAGAAAAGATGCCATATGTTGTCTTCTTCATTGTTTTATGTTACAATATACCAATTTCCTAGATGTGATGAGCTAACTTTGTTCCTTTTACCAATCACATACCATTACAAATTTGAAAATTCAATTTGTCATTAGATCAGGGTATCAGGCCAGCTTTAGAGTCTACCTCAACATATTTTAGTTGGCCTATTTTAACCATCAAAATACATAGTCTTATCGTGCCCAACATTTCTCATGTTGATTAAATGCATAGCACATGATAGGAAGCAAATGAAGAATTATATTTTTAGAATGTAAGATAAGGCAATTCAGTGTGCTTTACAAGATTTGAATTTCTTTTCTCCCTTCCCCTTGTAAAAGAAATATTAAGGAATCCAAAATTTATTGCTAAGTGCAGGAAAATACATGGTTTCTCCTTAATATTGTGCTTTTTTTTCGTTTTCCTGCAGCTACTAAAAGACTTTGGCCCAGTATCTATCCTTTGGAACCTCAATCCTGGCAAAAAGTTGACACTGTTCCTATGATATGCTTGCACTCTTTGCAGACGAACCCTTCACCTGCTCCTCCAGCTTTGGCTTCACAGACAGTTGTTCAATGCCAGCCTATCAAGGTAAAAATACTTGAATGCGAAGTAAAAAGTTGATCTAAAAGATGTTCAGAAATATTTATCGGATGGGTACTTTAAATTTTAATCTAAAATATGTTCAAAAGTATTTTTTGAATGGGTACATAAAAGATCTATTTAAAATATGTTTTAAGCTTATCAAATCAATGAGTATATTCCATGTTTTTTCAAGAAGCAATCACTCACAACAATTTGGCTGTTGTAGATAAATCTTCAAGAGGAATCATTCTTAAGAATTGCCTCTTTCCTGGCTGATGGCATTGTCGTAAATCCTAGTGATATTTTACCTGATACTTCAGTAAACTCTTTTTACTTAAGTCTCAAGGAGTTTGACATTACAATTCCAGTGGATGCTGCAAAGATAGATCAAGAAATTCGGAGCATTGTTGATAACTGCTTCACAGGGGCGAGACTCCATGTGGAAAGTTTGATTTTTGCACAGTCCCCATCTGGAACATTTAGGCTTCTAAATCTGGATAAAGATCCAGCATGCGTTTTATTATGGAAGGGTCAGCCTATTGATTCCAGTCAAAGGAAATGGGTGATACGAGCAGCACATTTGAGTTTATTTCTGGAAACGGGAAACTTTGATGATTTATCTCTGAGTAAAAATCATTTAGATTGGAAATCAGGTTTGTGGCAGTGTGTAGAGTTGCATGAACCTTGTATGGAAGGAGCAATGGTGACAGCAGATGGCAGCCCATTGGTCACAGTGCCACCTCCAGGTGGTGTAGTCAGAATGGCTGTGGCATGTAAAAAGTTCATTTCAAATACCTCTTTAGAGCAACTACTTTTTGTTTTGAAATTATATGCATATATGGGGAAAGTGGGTGAGGATATTTCAAAAATTGGCAGTGGAGATGGAGAAAGGACTAGAAATCAGAGCATTGAAGAGGCTAATGGAAACAAAGGTCTGGATAAGACAGGATCTTTTGGTGGCTTTGTTGAAATGGTTCCTAGTGATACTGCTGTTACTCTTTCTGTTGATGATGTCTACCTTAAGTTCCTTGAATCAATTCCTGCCCAAATGGAGGTTCAAGGTCCACCCTTAGTTCAGTTTTTGGGTACGGCACTAAATATTAAGGTAAGTCATAGAACATTAGGTGGAGCAATGGTAATATCATCTGTTATATGCTGGCAAAGTATTCAAGTTGACTGTGTTGAGACAGAATTAAAGAGTTCAGTGGCAGATCGAGGGCCAAACAATAAAATTTTAAAGCATCACCCAGATGGCACAGGATCATTGTTGCAGACTCAAGAAAACTACTCAAAATTTATGCAAGAGAGTCCTCAAATGCGTCCAGTTTTGTGGATTAATGTGCCTAGAGACAACTTAGCAATTGGCCATTCATCTCAAAATGGCTCAGCTGGCTGTTTACCCTTTTTGGATGTAAGCATAGTCCACGTTCTTCCGTATAGAGCACAGGATGCTGAGTGCCATAGTTTAAATGTTACTGTAAAAATGTCTGGTGTACGGCTAGGAGGTGGAATGAATTATAATGAAGCCCTTCTGCACCGTTTTGGTATTCTAGGACCAGATGGTGGACCAGGAGAGGGATTAAAAAATGGACTGAAAAATCTTTCAAGAGGCCCATTGGGTAAATTGTTTAAGTCATCACCTCAAATCAAAAGTGCCAGAACTGAAGGTGCATTTTTTTCTTAAGAGTGTTGTTTTGGGAATATCCTTTGTAATTTTCAACCTATTCATACTCCAAAGTTAATTGTTCTAACCCATTATCTTTGACTAATGTGCAGCTTATGTTTCGGAAAAAATAGATGGTGATCAATCTTTGGAGCTCACAAGTCCAGATGACATTGAGATAGATATCAAGTTGCAAGATTGGCTCTTTGCTCTAGAAGGTGCAGAGGGTGGAACAGAACTATCCATGTTACAGTTGCTTAAAACATTCTCCGTTCCAAGAGAACAAAGATGCTGGCATATGGCATTTCAATCTATGTGTGTTAGTGCAAAGAGCAGTCAGAAATCTTCTTGCAATCTACTATCACAATCTGAAAAGCCTGGCAAGAAACCTCCTGTTGAAGTAATAAATGTGAGTTTTAGTGTGCTTGGTAGCTTATTATGTTTAAACTTATCAGTCTCTTTATTGCAGAAGTTTAAATTTAGATATGTGCAGAAGCCTCATTGTAATTTACATACAGTGATAATAATATAATTATTTTATCATTTTATCAGGTGAGTTTGGAAGGACTTAAGGTCTTAAAACCTAAAAACATAAATCTCAACACACAATTGGCTACAAACACAAATTTTGTAGAAAGTTGCTCTTCTATTCCAGTCACTCATGATTTTTCTGGGAAAAGTAATGGATTAGTGCACAATCACAACTGGGGTTCAGAGACAGCAATTACAAGCAATAGTGGAGTCGATCTCAAAGTTCGTTTGGTTATATCCAATAATGATGTTGATTTTGGAATGGGTGAATGGATAGTGGAGAGTGTGAAGGGAGCTATTAATGAGCCGGTACTTCCTCAGTATCTAAACTTTTGATCTTATAGAATGATAAGAGTTTAGTTCATGAAAATTGTTGGTTTATTGCAAACCAGTTTGTTGCTGTTGCTAGACGTTGTCTTTAATTAGCTAGTTTGTGAAATCTCTGCTTACAGGTGGAAGTTGAGGCAACAAAGGAAGAATTAGAGTATCTACTGCTTCTTTCCAAGTCAGAAATCGAATCACTCAGCAGAATCACTGCAGGGGTTTTGCAGATATTGCAGCTTCAAGGATCTTTAGGTCAAGCTGCAATAAATCAGCTGAATAATATCGGTAAGTACATTGCATAGCCTTTTTATCAATGCTATTTCTAATTGACATCCTGCTGTTATTTTATTTAATCTTTTTATATTCGTTCTGTTAATTGCCAATAAAACTGTCTTCGATATCTTTTTCATCATATGTGCAGCAAGTGGGATTTTGGATAAGGTTGTTACACCAGAGAAGTTTGGGCGGCAATGCAGCACTGGCACTGGCGAAGGCGTAGAATCCACTCTTTCTGTGCTTGAACAGTCTGTTTCGGAGGCCCAAATCTTATGTGCAACGTTAAGTAGGCATTTAGTGGCACATCCAGGAGAAGATAAAGATTTCACTTTAAGCAGTTCCAGAATGTCTGCAGAGTTGGATATCAAAGAGCTTAAAAAACACCTTGAGACAATGCAGGCTTCACTTTTCAAGCTTCGTAATAAAGTAGTGTAAGTTGGTTACTCTTATGTTGTAATATAATTATTCATTTATAGAATGCAATGATTCTTTTGTACATATCATGAGGCCACATTTGTGAGGCCAGATAGCGAGTTGGTTAAAGTATTACCCTAGCTCTGGTAATTTTTATGTGAAAACAAGAATAAAGTTGCTAGGCGAATCCCGACAGAGAAGCATTTCAAAGGCAAAATTGCCAATGGTGTGCCCATCCCTTTTTGGTACCAAGATATGAATATTTCTCGCAATGCTGTATTCTCAATTTAATAATGTTTTTGTCAATGGGTTTTTCTTTGACTGTCTCTTCTGTGGGCTGCATATAGACTGCCTCTGATGGCACAAGAAGTCCTGCAAATAATATAAAAAACGAACTGCAGTGATTAATGTGCGAGGCCTGGACCTTATTGGGGCTTTCATCACATGGGATTGTAATTCTACAATTGAGTTGGGGATGATCATTCAAGTTAGGTGGTGTGTAGGTCAATTTTGACAAAGAATGTTGCAATATGGAAATAAGAATGTACACTATGGGGCAGAATTGCTAAGGATATGTAGTTTGTATGGCAATGTTATAAGCAATAGAGCTTTGTTTGAAAATATACAACAGTGAAAGAGTGTTCGACATATTTGCTCATATAGCTTTGTTTCAAATGCGATGAAATTAGATGTTGGTGGCTATCCTATAGAGCTTAAATTTGGTAACAATCTAATTATGTAAAGCTTGGAATTGACACAAACATTCAACAAGGTGAACAAGCCCATTAATATAAAAAAACTATCTCTTTAAGGCAAAATTCTCATGAATCAAGAGAATTGAGAACTCTTTAAAACAACCATTGAACAACACTTTTAAGAAGAAAGCAAGTAGTACAATGAGTATGTAACATGTATGCAATGAAAGTACACCAATTCTCCTAATTCATGAAGTAGTAAACAGAACATTGAGAGAACTTGGGATGGACCAAAAAAAAGAGTCACGCAAAATTGACAAGGTCCAAAAAAGAAAGTTACGTGCATGCAATAATTAAAGAGCCAATATGTCTTGAAAAATTCAACACCAAAAGCATTTGGAGGAAATTACAACAAAAAGAAAACAAAGGGATTAATATCATTGGTATCCAATGGATAGAATATTCAAAGTTCCTATCAATCAAGGCGCACGGAGTCTAGTAGAGGGTGTGAAATGCTAGATATAGATAGGCTACAAGCTGAATGTTTCAAGTGGGGAATAAAGTCCTAGAATCACACATTAAAATCATTTTCAATAGTGTCATCCAAGATGATTAGTGTCATTATCCTTATATAAAACTGAAGATATTAATAACCTGTCAAATTACCACATTATTATGGCCAATCCTCTTATTGGAAAACTTTTCAAGACCATGGTAGAGTGCGTAATTAGCAGTTTAGCAGAATAAGAGGGGATCATTTTAATGGATAAATATTTAAGTTACTCTTACATGTGGATAATCTCATCCTAATTGCAAAAATAGCTCATAGTTTGAGAGAACACTTGATGCAAGTGAATACCAACAAAACCAAATTTACTATCTTTCTGTTAAGAGAGGAAAAAATAACTTAGCTTCCTTTTCGAAGAATGTTTGCCGGAAATGGTGGAAGAATACAAGTACCTTGGGCTCAATTTCCATAATAGGCTTAGTTGGCATACATGTAAGGCAAAAAGAATATGGTGGGTGGAAATTTTTATACCCTAGACAAATTAAATTCAAATTGTTTAACTATGAGATTGAAAAACCAAGAAAATTATTTTTTGGTTTGGTTGTATTACACAGTCCTATATAGGTGTGAAGTCTAAGGCAATAGTGTTGATTCACAAATGGAAGTAACCCCCCAAATTAAAGTTTTAGTTCTCAATGAGATTAAATTTGTTGAAATAGTTTTTTGTTGTTGTTGGAAGCATTAGTGATGAGACAGATGTTTAGTTATCTAAAAAGGTACAAGATATGGAGAGACATCCTTGGTCGAACAAAGTGATAGAGGACCTTAGTCGGAAGAAGATCACACAAATGAAAAAGAGCAACAAATGGATGAGTAAATGAGACAAAAGGTTGCAAGATTGCCCCAACATTTAAGAAACAGGAAAAGCACGTGAGAAATATTCAGAATTTTCATGTGGATAAAGCAAATTGATTAGAAGACATACTATGTTGAGGGTTTAATCTCACATGATAACATGATGAAAAACCGGACATGAGTTGGATAAGTCAAAGGAGAAGCCAATAGTTGCTTAGTTGAGGATTTGATCACGTTTTTGATGTAAGATTAGTAGATGGACAATACTTAAGGAGGGGGAAATGAGGACATTGCTTGTAAGCCTTGTTCCCCTTTTGTCCCTTCTCTGCCTTATTTTTGAAGTTGTTTTATGCTATTAATGTGCTTTTAATGGCTTGTTGAACCTACCTACGGGCTGTTAGTCTACAGGGTGAACACCCTTGTTTTGGTTCTTGATGCCATTTGGTTGTGGTTGTAATAGGGACAACACCCTTGTTTTGTTGTTTTTTAATATAAAAAACAAGTGGGTGGTGAAGGCAAAATGACATCTACATTATGGAGTATGCAACCTACAATGACATCCACATCAATTACAAAGGCAAATTGAGTGTGAAGGATTTAACAACTCTATTTGAGGAGGTGAAGCTAGGCAAAATGGTAAGCTTCCTAAATCAAGATGTGCAATAACAAATTCTTTTTGAAAAAGATTTGAAAAATTTAATAATATTTTTGAGAGAACTTTAATATCCTCTAATTGTTTTAATATGATAATATTTTATTATGAATTAAAACCTCATAAACTTCTTGACCTCCAAGTACTATTAAAATATTTCATTTCATTTCAAATCAAATCAAATGTTTATATCGTGGTATTGAAATTTCAAAATAAAATTGGATGTTAATTGAACACAAAAAAATTGGTGCAAGTTAGTTGTCCGTTCCACCATGGAATTGAGTCATTCCTTTCAACAATAATGATATTATTATTTAAACAACCTTATAATCAAATTTTCTTTTAAACAAACATTATCAAAATTTAAGTTGTTAGAACTAAAGTAAATTGTAATTCTACCTTAGAAGTGTATCCTTATTACTAGAGATTTTTCCACAATTAAATGGACTAACCTTTTATTTGTTAAAATATCTTAAGCACAGTGATAAGAAAACATCATAAATGTATAAATAATAGAAAATAATATCTAATTTTCTAAAAATGGAATATAAGTATATGGAGTTGTAGACTAACATTTTGTTTATCGATTTATATCATTACAATGAAAAAGATAAATGCTTTCATTATAATTTATTGAGAACAATAATATAATAAATTATGAATATGAGGATTTTAGAGTTGGAGTTAAAATAATAAATGGACAACTAAAATTATAGATAAATCAAATGTGATATTTAATTTAAATTCTAGATGGAGAAATATATTGTTAGAAGATTTTTTGAATTGTCACACATAATGAATGAGTAGTATATGTGACACATTTTCGAAAAACAATTAAAAAAAGTGACTAAAATGGTGAAAGGTAGAAGATAATATTTAAATGGTGGTAAGGCTTTGACTAAGCAAAAAATGGTATGACTAAAATGGTGAAAGGTAGAAAGATGATATTTAAATGGAAAGTGGTAAGGCTTTGACTAAGAAAAAAAAAATGGTATGACTTCAAATATGTAGACATTATCCCTAAAGAAATGTTGGTGACATATATACCCTTCAGATTGGTTGTATAGAAAAGATGCAAGGAATTGCACATTGATGTAAAAACATAGGTAAGATCTTATCATTAGGGTAAATTTTAAGATCCAACTCTTTTGAAATTCCATATAAACCTTTACAAATCCCAAGGCATGATCTTTTTGATATATTTTGTTTTCTATAATTGACTTGAAGTGATAGAATGGGTGATTAATTAAATACAGTTTAAAAAAAAGTGTGATTGTGAAACCAAAGTCAAGCTAGTTTTTAATTAATTTGACAAATTAGAACCTTATTTATTAATAAATTTTTATTTTTGACGATGAATTAGAATCAATTCTCCATAAATTTTTAATTGAGGTGAAAAATAAAACTTATTTCCATTATTTTTACTTGATGTGGCTGATTAAGCTTAAATTGCCCATAAATTTATAATTGAGGTGATAAATTAAGCCAAATTTTTGATAGATCTTTAATCAAGGTGGCAAATCAAAATATATTAAATTTGTAATTGAAGTGAAAAATTAAAACCTTGAATTCTTATAGTTATAATTGACATGGCAATCATAATGCAAAATTCTTATAATAATTAAAAAGGGATGAGTGCTAAATCTCTTAGTAACCTCAAGTTATAATTAAGGTGACAAATAATGAATTATGTACTCTTTTTGTTGTTTTTGGTCTTGATTGTGTGTGATTTCTTGCATCAACGTTTCAGATCACACTCTGTGATCTTTCATCAGGATGAAAGATTGCTCAAGAAGTAGAAAGATAGATTGTTGCAAATTTAATGAGATTATAAAGAGTTGGTCTAAGGAAGTGGAAAGGAGTTGCACGGCTAGTGAGGAGAGACAAATTAAGGATTGTATTACTATTAAGGATGAGCCTATATTCAAGGACCATAATAATAAAAGCTACGACGAGTCAACATTACTAAAAATTATAGGCATCTTCTTGAGGTTCAAGACCTTTGACTCTAACTATTAGTTATAGAGAATATTTTTTAATATCATTATGTAAAAAAAAATGATAATATATTTGGCATGCCTTAAATAACTTCTGTGTGATACTGTTCAAACAATGTTCAATTTCTTGGAGTTGATCATTATAACATTTTAATTTAATTCAACTATCAATGGTATTATGAAGAGGTATCTCATTGCATACTTGACCAACCATTATAATCTTTCCACACCCCTCTCTCACTATCTAAAAATATCTTCAAGCTTGACAACTTTGATCGTCATTGATTTTTTAAGATCATGGAGCCAATTTTCTTCTCAATTTCTATTTGTAGATAAGTGACTTTTTGTGGACTCATATGTGGAAGTTGCTTGGAACATTGTTCTCAAATTTTCCCCAAACTAGATATTATAGGTCATTAAGGAATTAATTAGCATTGACTGTAAATTCTAAGGTAGTTTTATATTTGCCATCTAATTTCATGTAGCTTTCTTAATCGACAACAAAAATGGTACTGGTGGCATACATGTTTGTGAAACCATAATATATATGGGTTGATTGTAGTAGTAGTAGTAGTAGTAGTAGTAGTAGTGATGGACTGATGACTCTAGTTGGATAATTTACTAGTGGTTAGGGATGCAATTAGAGGTGTGACTTTCATAATATCACCATGCGAGTTGGATCAATCAATCATTAGGCTCATTAAAAATCTCCATAAAGTGTAGGAAGTCCTTGAGTTAGCTATTTGCACTTGCAGTTAGGGAAGTGACAACATTTTGAAAGAATTGTGAAATAATTCAAGCTCCATATATAAACCAAATGCCAATGGAAATAGAACTATCTAGGATCATGGGAGTCTAGTATTCTATCTAATTTTTGGTACAGTAAAAATATTGTTTTCATTTACTTTTTTCATTTTAGGATCTTAATCATGTAAATTGGTTGTATGTAATGTAATAGTGTTTTTTGGGCATGGTAGGTTCTTTTTTTGGACTCATGCAATATTTTTTACTTGTATATAATACAAACAAAGGGCCCCTCACCCCTTTTACTAATTAAAAAACAACTTAAATTTTTCATAAAGTAGCAGTGAAGAAAATTCACCTAAAGAGCTTTTACATGATTTTTAAATAGTTATATGATAATTTATATGCTTTATGAATGTTTAAACTAATCTACACATTATTCAATGATTAAAAAGGGCAGCCTTCCTATCCTTCCTTATGCTAGTCTTCTTCTTATGCGAAACATCAATCATCTTCAATCAATGGATCTCTCCTAAAAATGGTTCCCTTACTTGGAACAGTCGTAGAACTGGGGATGATTTCATTGCAAAACATTTCAATAGGTTTTTGGTTAGTGATTTTTGGCCTACTAATCACCTTTTCTATCTTGGATAATATTAGAGGAAGTTATTTTCAAGATGGAAAAAGATAAAACTCTTGACCATGATGGATTTCCTATTGAATTCTTTCAAGCTTTTTTGGATTTTTTCACAAATGGCATTTTGGTAGCATCTACGAATTGGGTACCTTCAAACAAATAGTTAAATCTCTTTATAGTTATTTTCTTTCTTTGATTCATAAGAAGGACTAACTCTTAATTTTTTTGATGTTAAACCTATAGCTCTTTGTAATACTATTTATACTACTTTCTCCAAAACTATTGCTAAAAGTTTGAAGTGTGTTCTTGTTTCTGTTTCCAAGGGTAAATTAAGCGTAAATATCATAATTAAATTATCAGAGCGAATCACCAACTCTAATCTAATCAAATTACTCCTAAATTACAATGAAATAATGCTAATATCAATTGAATTATGAAATGAATTCAAATCTAATTTAAGACTCCCTCAATTGATTTAACAAGGCTTCCATTGCTCTTCTCCTTAGTTGTTGAATTGGCTCTTAGGTATTGCATTGATTTCCTGCATGGATTAGACAACTATTTCGAAGACTGTGATTCTAGGATTCTGTGATTCTAGATTGAATTGAGAAAATAGGTTGAATTTATAGATTTTCAACACAAAGGAGGTGAGAAATAGAACTCAAGTGCTGATTGATAGATAACTAAGTTTGATTGATCAATGAACTCAATTGATTGGTCTGTTAACTCAGATTGATTGAAAAGTGAACTCAATTGATTGAAGAGATGACTAGTTAGTCATAAAAAAGGTGATTGAAGGAGATTGAAGAGTTAACTAAGTTAACTAATTGGTTTAACTAATTTGATCAACCAATTTTGATTTTCAACATGTGCTGTAGGATTTTGACTTGAAATTCAATTTCATTTTGATTTGCATTTGAATTTAGGTTTTCAAATATTGAAATGCACATGAGATTAACTGAAATTCACATTTGGTGAAATGTTGATTTGATGAAATGAAATTAATTGGAATTAGGTGAAATTTGAATTTGGGAAAAGATGAAATGAAATTAGATGAAATTAATTGGAATTAGAATTTGGGGAATTGGAGGAATATGTAATTAATAATTTAAATGAAATTATTTAAACATTAGAAATGAGCTTAATTAAATAATAAAGATTATTTAACTAAGGAGTAAATCCCAATTAATTAAATAATTAATATTTAATTAATATTTGAGATGGGTTTGAATGACGAAATGATTAAAGAATGGAAATTGGATAATTAGTAATGTAGAATGTGATGATTTGAATTAGTAAATTAGCTTAATTAAATAATTAAATAATTATTTAATTAAATAGATGAATAATTAGCATGCGATCAATGAGACATTTTTAGGTGTCTACATTTGCCCCTCTTTGACACAATGTCGAGATGACGTTGTTTCAAAGAAAACGAAAAACTTTTCAGCCCTAGTATGCCCTGGTGACGCTAGTGTACAATGGTGGTAGGATGCCCCCTCGAGAGATTTTTTGTGCATTGAAGACATGAATGATCTCTCGAAAGAAGAAGAATGTTAGATGATAGATGGAAGAATGGTTAACTTGGTGACACGAAAGAGTTTGATTAGATGAAAGAAATGGTTAGAATGATTTGTAGGTTGATTGAATGATAAGATTGATGGGATTGATAGGATAAAGATAAAGTCTAGTTTCAGGAAGGACACATCCTGTATAAGACAAAAATGATCAAAACGTCTGGTTTAAGGAAGGATACATCCTATATAAGACTGATTTGTCTGGTTTCAGGAAGGATACATCTTGTATAAGACAAAGATAGATGATCATGTCTGGTTTCAGGAAGGATACATCCTGTATAAGACAAATAATAGATCAAGATTGGATGAATAATGAAATATGATGAAGGTGAGGAATAATTGATTGATAATTTAAATGAAATTATTTAAACATTAGAAATGAGCCTAATTAAATAATAAAGATTATTTAACTAAGGAGTAAATCACAATTAATTAAATAATTAATATTTGAGATGGGTTTGAATGACGAAATGATTAAAGAATGGAAATTGGATAATCAGTAATGTAGAATGTGATGATTGGAATTAGTAAATTATCTTTCTCAAATCAATTGAGGGAGTGTTAAAATAGAATTCAATTGATTTCACAATTCAATTGATAAGCATTATTTAATTGTAATTTAGGAGTAATTTGATTAGATTAGAGTTGGTGATTCACTCTGATAATCTAATTATGATATTTACGCTTAATTTACCCCTAGAAACATACTTATGTGTAAATAACATAATTGGATTATCAGAGTGAATCACTTACTCTAATCTAATCAAATTACTTCTAAATTACATTGAAATAATGCTAATATCAATTGAATTATGAAATGAATTGAAATCTAATTTAAGACTCCCTCAATTGATTTAACAAGGCTTCCATTGCTCTTCTCCTTAGTTGTTATTGAATTGGCTCTTAGGTATTGCACTGATTTCCTGCATAGATTAGACAACTATTTCAAAGAATGTGATTCTACCTTGAAATGAGAAAATGATGCTGTTTATATAGATTTTCAACACAAAAGGGGTGAGGATTTGAAATTAAGTAATGATTGATAGTCACTTGAAATTGATTGATCAATGAACTCATCTTGATTGACTTGTTAACTGGTTTGATTGATTTGTTAACATGATTGATTGGGGAGTCAACTGAATAGATTGGCTAGTGAACTGAATAGATTAACTAGTAGACTGAATAGACTAGCTAGTTGATTGAATTGATTGGAGAGATAACTGGTTAGTCAGAAAAAGGTGATTGAGAGTTAAAAGGGGGATTGATTAGTTAACTGATTAGTCAACTATTATTTTCATACCTGAATGTCATATGTATTAAGCTAATTAGCAAATAAGAATGAATCACCAATTCTCAACTAATTAACAAACACCAAACATAATCAATGAAAATCAATACAAAATGAGAAATGAATTCAAATAAAGACTCCCTCATCCTGCATCTTTGCTTCCATTGTGCTCCTTTGAATTGTGCTTGTAGGTGGCTCTCAAGTGTTGCACTGGGATTCTTGCATAGATTAAACAATTGTTTGAAGACTGTGATTCTAGATTGAATTGAGAAAAGAGGTTGAATTTATAGATTTTCAACACAGAAGGGGTGAGGATTTGAACTCAAGTGCTGATTGATAGTCAACTAAATTTTTTTGATCAGTGAACTCAATAGATTGACCTGTTAATTCATTTGATTTGGGAGTCAACTAAATAGACTGGCTAGTGAACTTAATAGATTAGCCAGTTGACTGAGTTGATTGAGAGATGACTGAATTGATTAAGAGATAACTGGTTAGTCAGAAAAAGGTGATTGAAGGAGATTGAAATGTTAATTGAGTTAACTGATTGGTTAACTAATTTGATCAACCACTTATGATTTTCAACATGTGTTGTAGAAGATTGACTTGAAATTCAATTTCATTTTGATTTGCATTGGAATTTGGGTTTTCAAATGCTAAAATGCACATGAGATTAACTGAAATTCACATCTAATGAAATGTTAATTTGATGAAATGAAATTAATTGGAATTAGGTGAAATTCGAATTTGGGAAAAGATGAAATGAAATTAGATGAAATTAATTGGAATTAGAATTTGGGGAATTGGAGGAATGAATAATTAATTTAAATAATTTAAATGAAACTATTTAAACATTAGAAATGAGCCTAATTAAATAATAAATCACAATTAATTAAATAATTAATATTTAATTAATATTTGAGATGGGTTTGAATGACGAAATGATTAAAGAATAGAAATTGGATAATTAGTAATGTAGAATGTGATGATTTGAATTAGTAAATTAGCTTAATTAAATAATTATAGAATTACTTAATTAAATAGACTAATAATTAGTATGCGATCAATGAGACATTTTTAGGTGTCTACATTTGCCCCTCTTTGAGACAATATCGAAACGACGTTATTTCAAAGAAAATAAAAAAATTATGCCCCAGTATGCCTCGGTGACACTAGGGTATAATGCCCCCTCAAGAGATTGTTTGTGCATTGAAGGCATGAATGATCTCTCGAAAGAAGAAGAATGTTAGATGAGAGATGGAAGAATGGTTAACTTGGTGACACAAATGGGTTTGATTAGAGGAAAGAAATGGTTAGAATGATTTGTAGATTGATTGAATCATATTATTGATGGGATTGATAGGATAAAGATAAAGTCTGGTTTCAGTAAGGACACATCTTGTATAAGACAAAAATGATCAAAACGCATGGTTTCAGGAAGGATACATCCTGTATAATACGAAGATAGATGATTGTGCCTGGTTTCAGGAAGGTCTAATCCAATATAAGACAAAGATAGATAAAAAACGTCTAGTTTCAAGAAGGATACATCCTGTATAAGACGAAGATAGATAAAAAAACGTCTGGTTTCAGGAAGGATTAATCCTGTATAAGATGAAGATAGATAAAAATTGGATGAATGATAAAATATGATGAAGGTGAGGAATAATTGATTGATAGATAGAATAGTTGGTATGAGGAAACGAAATAATTATAGATGATAAGATTGAAATTAAGTGATCAGAGAGATCATGTTAGAATGATTGGAAGAATTGAAAAGGTTGATTCAAGAAAATATTCTTGATGAGAGAATGATCTTGATTGATACAATCAACATGATGAAATTTTAAAAAAATGAAATGATATGATGATGATGAATAGTCTTCTTGTCTTTATTCATAGTGCAACACATTTTCATCATTGAGCCTTATTATGTAACAATGAAGCTGCATAAACTAGGGTATAAGGAACCAAGATGTAAAGATATCTCATTGCAAAGAACAAATACGTAGCAGACAAGGAATGAACCCTCCATTCTGGAAATAGCGCTAGGGGTCCAGGTATGTGCGGTAGTCACAGACATAGTTATCCTTCATGGGATACTTGCTAAATGAACGTACCAATCACAGACACCCACTAGAACTATTGCCCTAGAACTTCATTGGTTCACACTGGAAACAACAAACAAAGAAAAAGATCATGCCCATCATGACTCCTGTAGTCACTTGTGGACATCCTTGAGTAGCATAGTAACATAATCTGTCGCCAAATGATAAAAGAAAAAAACTAACTAGGACAAAATCCAGTAGCCATATTGATCTGTGTCTTCATTTTGATTGCTTGATGTGATGGTGGATAATGCCTGGTTTCAGAAAGTTGTGGACCTCATTTAAGATTGACCTGTCTCATTTCGAGTGTATCATCTTTTGTTTAAGACAAGATAATGATCACATGATAAAGTTAGATTGTCGATTGATAAGACTTGATCAGTTTGATTGCAGATGTTTGGTTTAAGATAGTTATATCCTTTGTGAACTTCATGTGAAGTGTTTGTTGGATAGCTGCTAGGATATTTGATTCTTGCGAGACATGTTATTGCACGTTTTTGATGTTTTTTGATTTTTAGTTTGTTTTCGAAGAGCTTTTCGATGTTTTAGGGTTTTTGGTATTTTCTCAATGTTTTTGTGCTTTTTTGAGGATTGTATTTGAATGTTTTTGTTGTGATTTTGATGTTTCTGACTTTTCATATTTTTAGGACGTTTTTCAAATGTTTTGAATTTTTATGGTTTTCAAATGTTTTTGATTGATTTTTGGATTTTTTGGAACATGACCTTCCATTAATTGATAAAGATAAGACTAACCTAGACAAATCCAGTAGCCATACTGATATATACCATTGTTTTGATTTGTGTGATCATTGATAGGAATGTCTAGTTTCAAAGAGTGAGTACCCCGTATAAGATCGATCTGTTTGGTTTTGAGTGTACCCTTCCCTGTATAAGACATGTTGATGTTTGATAAAGTTTGATCGATAGATTGATTAACAAGACATGTGATCAGTTTGATTGTAGACTTTGAGAGTTTTTCTATTGTTGATTTGATTTGATGGATGGTCCATGCTTTCTTGCTTTGATTTCTTTTTTAAGGACATTTTCAGATTTTTTGGATTTTGGATGTTATGATTTTTAGGATTTTTTTGGTCTTTTTACGATTTTACGATTTTTTTCAGTTATGCCCCCAAGTATGCAAACTTGTATGATATGATGATCTAGGCAATGCACATGGAGATAATGAATTTTTGATATGAGTTATGCTAATGCAAGATGCATGACAAAAATGTAGTTCCTATTCGAACAAGGATGAGTGTATGCGTCTTTCATTCTGAAATGCACTAATTGGATTAAAGGTGCGAAATGTTTCCAAGATGGGAGTTTAATCCATTCTCAAAAGACTTTAGACCATCCAACCTAACACACTCTATAACCAAGATTTATGAATGGAGGCGCGTAAAACTTCCCCATCATTCTTGAAACTTTGATCTTCTTTTGCCCATGTCTGTGCAATTGAATTTATTCTGACTCTTATAACCATCAAAGACCCTTGGAATCCTATGTGACAAGCTATGTAGGTTATTCTGACTTCAAAAGAAACTTGGATAGAGCCTTGTTGCTAGCAAGCTTTTAGGGCTCTGTAATGAATTTGGATTTTTCACTAGCCACATGACCAACTAGGTATCTGTAATGACTTAGAGATATTGATTAACATGTGATATATAGCAATTGATAGATTTTGGGTAATCAAGGTTCAATAGTGAAACTTCTACCCAACCAAGGATAAAGCTTAATCACAAGGTGACGTTGAAGATGAATGACTAAAGGTCTCCTAAAGACTTCATGAACAAGTATATAGGAAATGAGACAACCTTCGTTCCTTTCAATGCAGACAGGTGAATGAATCAAACAATCATCATGTTTTTATTGAGGCAAATATATGAGAAAGCAATAATGATATGCAACTATATGTTGTGCAATGGTGATACATAAGCAATTATGATGTACTTTGAAATGAAGATATGTAATGCAGTAAAGAAATATGCAAATGCAGTAGTGAAAATTGAAATGAACCCACCCTTAGTGACACAGTCAAGGCATGGAGATCCAATGAAGGATAACCCAACCTTGCAACTAAACACATAAATCATGCAAAACATATCGGTAATCGGTAACAAGATGCCAGAAACAGTAGAAAGATCAACCGATAACATAACAAAACACATAATCGGTAAAAATATGAATGAATCTTATTACAGTATGAAGAATTACACATGCCACATGCTGGATGGCAGTCTAGGATACATTTGATGCTTACAACATAATTACAAGATCTGCAGATCATCCTCATATCAAATCGGCTTTCGGGAACAGTCTACTGGTTCTACCCTAACCCGAACCTCAGCCTTCTGGTCTTAATCCTATCAGATCAGAATCTTGCCGGATCTACATCTTCACTTGATCTCAAAACTCTATCCTTGATCTTCTAATTTCCATCTATCCAAATGATTTGCAAACCACCATATATATACCACCCACAAATAATTACAACTTAATCAAGTTGGCCCAAAGACCAACCGGTTCATGAAACATGCAACGGTAACATGTTGACTCAGATCACTAAGAACAACATAAAAACATAAAATGATGCACAAACGTTTGGGAATACCGACCAAGGCCCAAAACAACATCTCCAATGATCCGCAAGTCACAGAGATCAATCACAACCTGATTCCACTTCGCTCAACACACTGCCAAAATAACTAGTAAGAACATATCAACTAGGCCAATACCTAAATCCATATCTCATCGGAAACAAAGAAAAATGCTATGAAATTGGAACACGACAAAGATCACGAACACAAGGGAATAAAACCAAAACCACAACACTAAACACAAAAACATGAAGAAATGCCATGATCTCAAGCAATTCCACTGAAAAGTGCCCATCCGGTAAGAACTAGATAGATGCTCCTGCATCAAACTCTCAGGGTTAATTGAAAAGTGAGTCCCATCACTTGATCTATTTTGATGATTTATCAGTAGGTACTTGCAACTGCCTCAGGGGGTTTGGTGATATGGTTGTAGCTTCCGGTTGCCTCTCCATGACGATCTACCGGTGCAAAATGCAGACTGCCTCAATCGATGATTTGTTCAAGTCTCCACCCACTAATTGCCTCAAGATCAAGCTCTAGGATCGACGGTCTACCTGCAAACCTTGCTCTGCCTCATGTTCGGTGCTATTAACAAGTACACAAGTTGCCTCAATATTCTCTCCAACCAACTAGTGCACAAACAACACTCTGTCCAACAACAGGTTCACAAACTAGCTCTGATACCATTTGATGCAGTCAAGGCAGGGAGATCTAATGAAGGACCACCCAACCTTGTAACTAAACACATAAATCATGCAAAACATACCGGTAACTGGTAAAAAGATGCCAGAAATAGTAGAAAGAGCAATCGGTAACATACAGAACACGTAATCGGTAAACAATATGAATGAATCTTATTACAGTCTGAAGAATTACACATGCCACATGCTGGATCACAATCTAGGATACAAATAATGCTTACAAAAAAATTGCAAGATCCACAGATCATCCTCAGATCAAATCGGCTTCTAGGATTAGTCTACCGGTTCTACCCTAACCCAGACCTCAACCTTCCGACCTGAGTCCTACCAGATCAAAATCTCGCTGAATCTACATCTTCGCTCGATCCCAAAACTCTATCCTTGATATTCCAACTTCCATCTATCCAAATGATTCACAAACCTCCATATATATACCGCCCACAAATAATTACAACTTAATCAAGTCGGCCCAAAGACCGACTAGTTTATGAAACATGCAATGGTAACATGCCAACTCAAATCACTAAGAGCAACACAAAACCATAAAACGATGTGCGAACCTCTAGGAATACTGGCCAAGGCCCAAAACAACATCTCCAATGATCCATAAGTCACAAAGATCAACCACAACCCAATTCCACTTCTCTCAACATAGTGCCAGAATAACCTGTAAGAACATATCAACCGAGCCAATATCGAAATTCATATCTCATTGGAAACAAAGCCAAATGCTATGAAACTCGAACACGAAAAAGATCACAAACACAAGGAAATAAACCCAAAACCACAACGCTAAACACCCAAACATGAAGAAATGCCATGATCTCAAGCAATTCCACTGAAAACTGCCTAACTAGTAAGAACTAGACCAATGCTCCTGCATCACTTAGATGTAATATCTTTTTAGGTGAATGTTGTTATTGAGTTGGTATGAATTTTATGTAGATAGTTCATTGGTCTTTGTTTGAAGAGTTGGATGAACCTGTCTTTTTCAATAGGATATAAGGATTTAGTTGGGTGTATTTCATGTACAGTTTTTGCTATAGCCTCATTATTTTCAAACCAATCCGGTTGTGGTAGACCTTCTTGCCCCCAGTCTTTCAAGTGTGGGTGCATAAGGAAAATTGATTTTGGTTTCAAAGTTGTGACATGAGCGGGTGCTATGCCTGTTTCTGTTGATGCACTTGAAGAGGATGATGAAGCCAACCAGGTGACAATCTCATTGACTGGTGCTATGTTTGTTTTTGTCACAACATTGGCATTTGATGATGGCGCACATACAATCATTGACAAGTTGTCTTGTGTAGTATGATTTGGATTGGTGATTTCATTGATAAGGGGTTCATGAACAACTTGTGTAGAGGCATTGGGATCACGAGGGAGACTAGGAGAAATGGTAGATTCATTTGAGAGGGAATCTTGTGAGAGAAATGGAGGATTATGCCATGGAAATGAAGGGATGGAGGGATCTTAACAAGAATTTGGAGAAATAATGAGATCTTGTTTGGGACATGGCTTGGAAATAATGGTAGATTCATTTGAGAGGGAATCTTGTGAGATAAATGGAGGATTATGACATGGAAATGAAGGGATGGAGGGATCTTGACAAGAATCTGGAGAAATAATGAGATCTTGTTTGATCTTGGCTTGGAAAGGGATTATTATGGAGGATAGAAGGGCTATCCTGAGCTTGCTTTGGAGGTGGATGTGGACGGGACTTGAAAGAACATTTTTCTCTTGAGATAGAAATGGATCATTATGAGTGGAATAGAAGAGAATGAGGGGATCATCATAAGACTCTTGATCAGTGGGATCTTGATAAAAAATTGGGTAAGATGAAAGGGTTTGTTCTTGATCTTAATTTATTTCATGGCTCATTTCTTCTGATTTTGGATTATTCTCTTGGCATGGGGTAGGACTTTGAGTGAGACTCTCTAAAGTGGGGTTTCTTGGAAATGGAATAGATGGAGGTATTGCATCTTGAATTCCCGAAGCATGGATATAACTATCATCATGACTTGGATTATATTGGATTTGTACTATGGATGGCCTTTGGGAGATTGTGTTATTGGGTAGAGATGGTATGGACTGCTCTTGTGTGACTTCAGGAGATGATGAAATGGTAGATAGATATGATTGATTTGGACTTTGGTTGAATGGTGTTTGATTTTGGTTGAAAGGGATTGAAAGAGGTTTGATTTTGGTTGAAAGGGGTTTGAATGTTGGGTTGATGTGATTGGTATGTTTGATATGTTGGGTTGAAAGAAGGTTGACATGACTCTAATGTTAGTTGAACTGAGGTAGGAATGATTTTGTTAAAGAATAAAGGTTGGCATGTTTGAATGGTCTCACCAGAAGAAGATAGTTGGCCTGATAATGATTCCCTCGTGGTTATCATTTCTCTCATCATTTTTTCTAGCCAACCCCTATGGTTGTTAGGAATACTCATGTCTATTTGTTGTTGTTGCAAAGTATTGATTTGTTGAGCTAATATTTCTATGGATGGTGACAGAATAGGAATGGAAGGGATGAATTCTCCATCTTCCCTACGAAATAAATAATGTCAATCCATGATGTTTGCTTGATTGGTTTGGACCTAAGATTGCAACTTGTAAGATGTTTTCTCGATTTCTAGAATGTTGTAATGTTTGATTGATTTGTTGATCTTGACAAGCTTGTTTGCTGTGGGGTTTTGATCTTGTTGATGTTGAAACTTGACTTTGTTGAGGGATTCGATCTTGTTGATGTTGAAACTTGACTTTGTTGAGGGATTTGATCTTATTGATGTTGATGTTTTAAAGATACTGTAGCAAGCAAAGAAAACAATCTAAACTAAACAAAGAAAACACTTGTTTAAAGGACTTTCAAATCCTTATGAATGTTGAGACCTTTTTCAAGACCCCATTTTGTTTTTGATAGTATTTGGGAAATTCTATAGCACATTGAGCACACTCTCCTAAGGTCAAAAGGTCACAAGCATTATCACAACCCACAACTTGATACTTCGTCAGCTCAAACAACCTTGTCACACCCTAGGGTGCGCCCGTTTTTTTGCCTTTTTCTGAAAATTAGACCAAAGAAGATTGCTCCTCAATTAGCCCATTATCCTGGGAGATATATGGTGAGTGTCTTGGGGGCAGATTCTTCCCCATCCTTGCACTCTGACAATTCAAGTGTCTGGTTACTGATTCGGTTTGGTCTCTATTGCTATGGCTTTTAGTAAAGGCTTCTGTTCGAAGATACCCTTTGAAGTCATGTAAGGCAATTGGGGCCTATAGCCCAACAAAGTACCAAGCATGATATAGTCACACAAGCGTGATTGAGACCTCAAGGCCCTACAAAGTGCTCGATATGAGATGACTCAAATATGCTTCGTCCCTCGAGATTTTCATCTCTAAAGGCAATTTGATTATAGTGATTTAGAATACTTGGCTTTAGCCGTACTCACTTGGGTTGTTCCCTTCACACCGACCCCCTCAAGGCAACTCAGGAAGGTTGGCCCTCTAAAGGATGTAAGTACAAAAATTAAATCAAAGCATAAAAGAAGAGAGTTTGGTTTTCTAGTCACTCATTGAAGGGGAGAGCATAATACCTATCAATTTAAAGACACATAAAACAAAATTATTTTTACCCTCCAATTGCAATGATTTTTTTTTTCTCTATGTGGAGATGTTGCTCCACACATGCATGGTATTCATTTTTAATCCTCATAGCAATTTGTGAAGTAAAGAAAAGAGTTTGTTTTGTTCTTTTTAAGAGCACCAAAAGAAAATTTTCTACTCTAACCCTGCAGATGAAAATGAAGTTAGTGGACACATGGTAGGCTATCCAGCGTACCTTTCCCTAGGTTATAGAACTCTGTCTTTTTACAATCAGAGAGTCAATCTGACAAAAATCAACAAACATCAAAGATAGAGTGAAGAAAATTTCAAATGGCAATTGCGAATTAACTACTAATTAATTGCGAATAACCTACTGATCAAGTGCAAATTACTGTGCTATCAATTGCAAATTAATGTGTCATCAATTGCGAATTAATGTGTCATCAATTGCAAACTGATCTCTGAGCAATTGTGTATCACTTCCCTATCAATTGCGAATTAGTTAACATGCAAAATTTAATTTAAACAAAAATATAAGACATAAGAGAGAAGTTTATTTTGCGATGATGTCAGTCTAGATTATACGAGCCATCACTTCAATTTCATCATAAAAGTTAAATCTGGAAAGGAATCGATGAATGTTTCTGTGGTATTGAGTGATTGCCCGCCCCTCTTCAATTTCACGAAGTTGTCTTTCTGCCTTTAGAAGGCCTTGGTATGTTCTCTGTTGTCTTCTATGCTGTTTTGCACTCCTCGTACCTGAAATTTTGAAAGTCACCTTACCTGCCATCAGATTAGACACATTTAATGCAAAAATATGAATTTTCTAGAATTAGAAAACATTTATGGGTTAGGTGCACAACACCAATTAAGTGAGAAACGACAAACAAAAAATGATTATTTGACCCCTTCTGGTAATTGCGGATCATTTTTAGCAGTTGCAGATCATTTTTAGCAATTGTGAATCCTTTTTAGCAATTGCGAGATATTTTAATAGTAATTGCGAGACATTTTAACATCAACTGCGAATTTTTGCACTGTCAATTACAGACTTGCATTTTCTGGGCTCGTACGGGTCTACAAAATCAAATAAAACAGAAAGTGAAGGTCAAATATGATCTTTCACATTGGGTTCACCATTATTTTCATGCTTGAATGTGGGAAAAACCTCGGTGAGAATAGCTGCTGGAGATCTTCTGCTCCAATCCAGCCTCACAATGTAAAAGTTTTGATTACAATTTTAAGGCACCAACCCAAGGAGCACCAACCCCTGATTTATGAGCACCAACCCCTGCATAATTTATAGGCTACAACCCTTGTAATAAGAACCTACTCAGTGAAAACAATATTAAAACTCAGTTATACAAATGAGATCTTGCTGCAAATGAAGTTTTACAACCCTTCAAAGTTTCGCACTACCGGTTTCTAACTTACTGGTTTGTATCAACTCAATACACATTGCAACTCAGCCTTTCTGCTGATTCTAACTCTGCTTAATCTTCTCTCCCTCTGTTCTTCTGAAATCATATCACACTTGATTACTCTTTATAAGATATTGCTTCCTTCAGATTTTCACCTCTGCATTATATGCTCACTCTGTCGGTTTATTCCTTACACTGGTTTACCCTACTTCTCCCTACCAGTACAACCTTTACTCATAAACACTTCAAGTGTTTTTCTCTTCGGCTCTCAAACAAAAATTTCACTCTCCTTAACTCTTTAGCAACCACACTATCTGTCTTAGGTCGAAATATTTAAACTGAAGCTTTCCCACCAAAAACCAATTCGAACAAAGGGTGGCTAGGGTTTCCTTCTACCAACCAAATCTATATCCAATCTGATCCTATCCACCTTGGATCACACACCTGCATTGGAGGAATAAGCCATGACAGGTTTTCCATCTTGTCCAAAGTGTGTTAGCCAAAAATAGAAAACTCGACCATGATTTTCGACCTTGAAATCTATCAACTCATTTATGACCCAGCTGTTTCCTTCTCGAGGTCCTCTTGCAATCTGATTTCCTTACTTTAATCCAGGCACCAACAAATCCCTGACCTTTCTCTATTGTTCCTTCTTCATCGAGCCGCATTGATCTATTATCAATCCGTGATTTGTGGCTGTTTCATTTAATGTCGACTAACCATTCCAACAATCATATCGATAGACACTTCACTGACTTCTACATGCTTGCCACCTCAGCTCCATGTGGAATCACATCGGCATACACTCAACTCACTGACAAAAGGTTAGTTTAAAATCTAACATACAACAAACTCATACCGACACAAGCCCTTACTGGTGAGACCTTCTCCTTCTGCTAACCAGTAGTGCATACTACACCAGTAGCACAACTTCACCTCTGGTGGTTTGTGATCTCTTTGTCATTCTACCTCTTTATCACAAACATTATCACAAGCAAACAACCAACCTTTATACCAGTTACAACCGGTCATGCCAACACACAACTTCATATCACCTTTTACCGATGATGTCACTGACAACCCCAATATCCACTTGTCTTCCATCATACCGGTTGACAAGCCTTCATGTCAATCTTCCTTATGCCGGTTCAATCTTCTTCATACCAAGTTGACAAACCCTGCCAGTAGCAGCCTGGAATACCGGTTGACATCAATGACAACTCAATGCCAACAATCTCCCCCTTTGGCATTGATGTCAACATTATTTGTTCCTGTTTCGGTTTCTCTCCCCCTTTGACAACGATGGCAAAGGGAACCTTAGTCTAACATCAATAATCTGTCCCTTGTCTACATCCGGCTAGGACACATACCCCCCTTGTGTCTATGCTTCATGATTCAATAGTCATAAGATAGTAACAGTTGTTGACTCCCCTAGAACCATACATCGTCCTACACATTTAAGTGTTGTTGGATGGTGACACTACTCCCATCTTTTGCCTTAATTAATCAAATGGGCCCAAAGGAAGTGGCTTGGTAAATATGTCAGCAATCTACTCACCAGTGGGAACATATTCAACAATGACCTCCTTGTCAGCTACCTTCTCCCTCAAGAAATGATACTTGATTGCAATGTGTTTTGTTCTCGAGTGTATTACTAGATTCTTGGAGATGTTGATTGCACTTGATTTATCACACTGGATTGGAATAGGATCTGGTATCTCCACCTGTATGTCCTTCAATGTCTGCTTCATCCATAGCACTTGTAAGCAACATGTAGTAGCAGCTATATATTCAGCCTCAACAGTGGATAATGACATAGAGTCTTGCTTCTTGTTGTGCCATGATACTAACCGGTCACCTAAGTAGAAATCACCTCCACTTGTACTTTTTCAGTCATCAATACTTCCCACCTAATTTGCATCAGTATAAGCCTACAAAGAGAATTCTCCTTTCTTTGGATACCACAGGCCATATCTGATAGTTCCTTGCAAATATCTGAAGATTCTTCTGACTACATTTAGGTGAGACTGTTTAGGAGCAGCTTGGAATCTTGCTACCATGCAAACAACTTGTACAATATTCGGTCTAGATACTGTTAAATATAACAAACTACCAATCATAGACCCATATAGTGTTTTCTCAACTTCTGGTGACTCATCTAGTTTTCTCAACTTATAATCGGTAACCATGGGAGTACTTACCAATTTGATGTCTTCCATTTGAAATTTTTTCAGCATGTCTTTCGCATACTTGGTTTGGGAGGTGAAAATTCCTTTCTCCTGCTATGAGATCTATAGACCAAGAAAATAGGACAACTCACCCAACATGGACATCTCAAATTCTGTCTTCATCCGATTTGGAAATTATTTGCACATGATGTCCTTGTCTCCACCAAAGATAATATCATCCACATATACAACCACTATAATCATG
The DNA here is from genome assembly GCF_030272615.1 of Cryptomeria japonica. Lineage (NCBI taxonomy): Eukaryota > Viridiplantae > Streptophyta > Pinopsida > Cupressales > Cupressaceae > Cryptomeria > Cryptomeria japonica. Next base: position 564,126,221 of record NC_081410.1, on the reverse strand, counting down.
TGATCTCCATTTACATTGACATACAAATTACTATCTGCATTCCCTTTGTGGAAGCCTTGCTCCTTCAAGTATTTATCCAATTGGGAATACCATGCTCTAGGAGCCTACTTCAAACCATACAAAGCTTTCTTCAACCACCATACAAAACTCTCATCATCATGTAAAAGATAACCCTCTGGTTGTTCCATATATACCTCTTCTTCATGGTTACCATTCAAAAAAGGCAGATTTGACGTCCATTTGGTAGACTTTGTAACCTTTATAGGCAGAGAAATCTAAACACATTCTTATCGCCTCTAACTTGGCAACCGGTGCAAAGGTTTCTTCGAAGTCAATACCTTCCACTTGAGCATACACTTTGCAAACTAACCTTGCTTTATGCTGGATTATATTGCCTTCTTCATTCATCTTATTCCATTAGACCCACTTGGTACCTATGAAATCCTTGTCTTCCGGTCTAGGAACAAGTTCCCATGTTTGATTCTTCTCAATTTGTGTCAACTCTTCATCCATGGTATCTACCCATTTCTCGCTTTTTCTATCTTCATCAAAAGTTTTGGGTTATAGTTCTGTCATGAGGCAGAAATATACCTGCTCATCATTCTGAGCTAGTCTTCTTCTGGTTTGCACACTTTCATTTTTATCTCCTATGATCTGTTCTTTCGGATGGTTCTTCTGCATATACCGGTTGGATTTCTTGCTTGGTACTTCCTCTACTGGTCCATTTTCAGATTGATCTTCATGCTCATCATCTGAAACATCAATATAGGGTGACGGTGCAGATTCTTTCTTATGTAGGTCTTCATCTATTCTCACATTTATTCTATCAACCATTTTTCTTGAATTCTTGTTGTAGCATTTGTAGGCTTTACTCTTGCTCGAGTATCCCAAGAAGATTCCTTCATCACTTTTGGAATCAAAACTTCCTTATCCATCTGCATCTCTCTTGATGAAGCACTTACTTCCAAACACTCTAAAATGCTTGAGTGATGGTTTCCGGTTGTACCATAACTCATAGGGAGTCATTCTACTATTTACTCTTAGTTGTACCTGGTTTAATGTATAGACAACAGTATGAATTGCTTCCTTCCATTATGTATCTATTAAGATAACTTCATTCAACATTGCTCTAGCCATTTCTTTTACTATCCTATTCTTTCTTTCTGCCACACCATTTTGGTGTGGTGTTCTTGTTGCTGAATACTATCTCCGGATTCCATATTTCTCATAGTACTCAATAAACTCATTTGATGAATATTCTCCACCCCGATGTGACCTTAAACACTTCAACCGATGTCCTATGTCATTTGCAATCATCCTTCTGAATATCTTGAATCTTTCAAATGCATGTTATTTTTCATGCAAAAATGTCACCCAAGTCATCCTTGAGTAGTCATCAATAAACACCATAAATTATCTCTCACCGGTTAGATTCGTTGTCCTTGATGGACCGCATAGATCTGTATGCACTAATTATAGAGGTCTTGAGGTATTGTACTCTTTTGTTTTGAAACTTAATTTGATTTGCTTAACTTTGATACATTCATCACAAAAAGTACTTGCCGGTTTTGTTATTTTTGGAATGTTTCTTACATACCGGTTCTTACTTATCTTCACCAGATTGTCAAAGTTTACATTGTTGGCTTGATGATGATTCATCATTTGTTGTCATTGATGAAACACTCACACACACATATGATTATATTTGACTACCGGTGTAACTTCAATTGTTTACACTATCAACTGGTATACTTAGTGGTTAATCTCTAATCGGTACTCTGTGTTAACCGGTATGTGCATAAGAGACAACTTGTGGTTATACTAAGTCGACATCATGATGAAGATCAAGATGGAGATCAAGCAGAGATTCAAGGAAAATAGTTCATATGTTTTATTCAAATCGGTATTAATTGTTCCAACCGGTATTTGTTGATTTTTGTGATGAGTTATCAACACTGATTGCTTGGCGGCAATTTTTGTGATGAGTTATGGTTACTTGTCTAGATACACTGCACCTAGGAAATTGTGTTATGATTTCTTAAGCTCGACATGAAATAATAAGGCCTATATATTGACATCACAGTGAATTATGTTATGTGTGATATATGATAAGTGAAAGTGTTATGTTGTGAGATGTTAAGTTGCAGAATATGCAGAAGAGAAGTGTTGAATATGCTTAGTATGATCTGATCAAGCAATTATTGTGCTACTCAGAATAGATCAACCATTCTTGTTGTTTTCTAACCATTATAACAAAATCAAATCCCCTAACCAGGTAAGCTCTAACAAGCTTCAATGTTTAAATCCTTTAACAGGGTGATCCATTAGTTTGGATTATGAAATCCTCCACCAAGGTTACTCCTAATAGGGTACTACTCCTAACAAGATATAAGCTTCCAATCAAGCTTTGGGATCTCTAACAAGATTCGCTCCTAGTAGAGCACTTTGTAGACCTTAAACGAACAGTTATCTATTACTGCAGATAGTTAACTTGTGAGTTCCATCTCACCATGGTTTTTACCTTTTTGGGTTTTTCCATGTACAAACACTCGTGTTATGGTGGATGCTTTACTTTTTATGGATGTTGTTATATCAATTAGGATTACATGCATTGTGTTTAAAAGCTTTGTTAAGTTCATCTACCGGTTAGTGTTTAAAGTAGTTTAGTTTTTGGTGTCATTGATTCACCCCTCCCTCTCAGTGCTTTTCAAGTACATCAATTGGTATCAAAGCCTAACTTATTTGAATCCTAATCACTTAGAAGGGAGCCTTGAAACCACCATGGGAGACATGAGCTACTTTGAGATGGCTAGAGAACTAGAAGCCAACATAAATGAGCTTGAAAACCTTAGGGTCAAACTGAAAGATTCTCAAGTCAAAAGGAGAGAGCTAACTGAACAACTATTAGAGATATCTGATAATAGTTTTTCGGATGAAGCCAATATTGATTCTTTAGCAGAGGAAGTTGAAAAGTTAAACGGTGAGAAATTGAATATGAGGATAGAGCTAGAAGGTCTTACTATCCGCATGAGTCAGGAACTAGAAGCTAGAAGAGCTGTTGAAGATCTTATCAAAGAAAGAGATCAAGAGATTGTCAAGATCAAGTGGGAAAATGCCATTATGCATGAGCAATTGATTGTTGAAAGAGAAGAAAAGGAGAACCTATAGCTAGATGTTGACCTTCAGTAAGTCTAAAGAAAATGAGTATGAGAATGAGACTACCAGAAGAAGTGGTAAAACACTTTGAAAAGGATATAATCTTCACTGTTACCACTGATTTTTGCCTAATGCAAGCAATTGAGCCAAGAGAGGAAGAAATGGAAGACATGAGTTATGAGGTAAACTATGATCCACTGGTTGGTTATGCTAATACCCTATTAGCATCACCTAAAGACAAAAAGAAGGCAAAATTGGACATTGTGGCAGTCCAAGATGCACCTACACAAACCAGTATTGCACCTGTTAAAAGTGCAAGAGGAAAGAATAAAAAGTGTGATGAAGCATCTCCAACAACAAAGAGTACTAGGGTTACTAGGAGTGTCCTAACCAAAAAGGAACTGGAACCCAAAGTATTTATTAAGAAGGAGACAAAGAAGAGAGGCAAAAAATTAATTTTGCAACTAGAGTCCAAGGGAACAGATTCTGATGAAGAACCAAAGAAGGTAAAAGCAACTGAAAAAATATCCAAGAAGGTAAAGGTAGTGCCAAAGGCAACTACACCTATTGATATAGATACTTACAAATCGGATACCCATTTTGAAAGAACAATGAAGACACTAGGGAGGAATAGGTTTGACAATGTCAAAGAATATTTTGATTCCTTCACTGAAGATGAGAAAGAGCAAGTGATTCAATAGGTAATCTCTTGTTTGTGTCATTACAATAGATTTCCACATGATCTGGAAAAGGTTATTTCAATCTCTTTGTATAATATTATTTTAAATAAATAGGAGGAATCTATAAAATTGGAAAAAGAAATTATTGATGAAATATTTGTACAATATTTTTCCAATTTATCTACGGATGGAATTAGTGCTTTAGTTGATCAGTACAAAGCACATTTTGCTTTTAAAGCAAGAAGATTGAAGCTTCTTAATGGTAAAAGGGCAATTATTGAAACTGAGACACATCAGATAGCCTGCGGAATCAAAAAGATGGAAGAACTCATCCATTGTTCTAAGAATAAGGATAAAGAAGAGGTAAATGATGATGTTAACATACCGGAAATGGATGATGAAGAGATTATTCAACCTGATGAGGTCTATCCTCTCAAGAAAAAGGATGATTCCATTATTCATATTGTTGATGATGTTCATAACATAGTTGACCTATCTGGAGATAACATTGCACCAGATATGGAGCCTCCGACAAATGCTGATGTAAAAGTTACCTTAGTTGAACAACCGACAACTCAACTAAAAGTGGACAATCCATCATCAACATAACAACTGGAGAAAACCCAATCTCCACCAGTCATTCAAGTAATTTAGAAGGAGCCTACTAAAAATGATGTCACACAGTCCTCTGAAAAAGAATCAGAGAAAGAAATCATTAAGGTTGTATCCTTTGAACCAGCAAAGCAGAAGCAACTTGATGAGGATGATGATGATTCTCTAAGTATTTCAAGACCTATTGATATGAACAATTTGAGCGCATCAGAAATGATGAAGATTGCAAGTGTCATGCAATCTAGAGCGCATAAGAAGAGACTAAAAGATAAAAAGGTTGAAGCAGAGACAATTCAGATTGCGATATATATTTTATCTGGTCTACTACCGGAAACATCTATAGCACATATATCTACACCTATTAGTAAACTTGGTCAATTAGTTGTAGATGCATCTGATCAAATCAAGCCACTAGAAGATGGTGCTCAATTGTATGCTGAAAAGAGTCACAAGAAGAAATATGGAGAAAAACTGGTAAAGGATATTGATAGTGGCAAAATGGCTCTATCTCATAATAAAAGTCTGTTGAGTAAAGCTGTTGAAACAAGAGGAAAGTATCTTGCTTCTACCTCCAATGTTACTTTCTTTTATTCTGACATTTCAAAAAGTCAATGTAAAATAGAGCAAAAAATGGAAAGGATATGCAAGGCATATGTCCCACTCTAGGACTCCATACATGCCTTTAACAAGTCTGTAGATGATTTGCATAATAGACTGGACAACTATGATACTGAGAAGGAAAAGAGACTTCGATCTCTTAAAGACCTCAAAAGTCTGCTCACATCACAAGTAGACATACTTCAAAGAGCCTACTCCAATGTAGAAGCTATTCTTGCAAACCCTGAAACCTGCACACTAGACTCAATGGAAGAATTCCATTCACAACTGCTCTCTACATTCGAGTATACTGAGAACATACTGGAATCATGGGAAAATGCTTTGTCATAGATGAAGAAGAGTTACAATTCTATTTTTATGAGATTAGCTAATGCATGAACTGTTCAGTTAATGTTGTATATGCTGAACACATTGATATGAATTTTCTATATGTATATATATATGTATATGTTTTACTTTTTCAATTTGGCATTGTTGTCAAAGGGGGAGTAGAAATATGTATGTGTGTTTTTGAAAATTTTGTATAATGTATGCATTAAGGGGGAGCATGAGTATATGTGTAAATTTGTTGTGTATGCACACTTAGCGGTATTACTGTAAAATTTTCTAAGTGTTTCCATCAATGCCAAAGGGGGAGATTGTTGGCTTGATGATGATTCATCATTTGTTGTCATTGATGAAACACTCACACACACATATGATTATATTTGAATACCGGTGTAACTTCAATTGTTTACACTGTCAACCAGTATACTTAGTGGTTAATCTCTAACTAATACTCTGTGTTAACTGGTATGTGCATAAGAGACAACCCGTGGTTATACTAAGTCGACATCATGATGAAGATCAAGATGGAGATCAACCGGAGATTCAAGGACAACAGTTCATATGTTTTATTTAAACCGGTATTAATTGTTCCAACCGGTATTTATTGATTTTTGTGATGAGTTACCAACACCGACTGCTTGGTGGTAATTTTTGTGATGAGTTATGGTTGCTTGTCCAGATACACTGCACCTAGGAAATTATGTTATGATTTCTTAAGGCCGACATGAAATTGTAAGGCCTATATATTGACATCACAGTGAATTATGTTATGTGTGATATATGATAAGTGAAAGTGTTATGTTGTGAGAAGCTAAGCTACAGAATATGTAGAAGAGCAGTGTTGAATATGCTTAGAAGGATCCGATCAAGCAAGTATTGTGCTACTCAGAAAAAATCAACCATTCTTGTTGTTTTCTAACCATTACAACAGAATCAAATCCCCTTATCGGGTAAGCTCTAACAAGCTTCAATATATAAATCCTTTAATAGGGCGATCCATTAGTTTGGATTCTGAAATCCTCCTCTGAGGTTACTCCTAACAAAGTATAAGCTTCTAATCAAGCTTTGGGATCTCTAACAAGATTCGCTCCTAGCAGAGCACTTTGTAGACCTTAACTGGTTAGTTATCTATTACTATAGATAGTTAACTTGTGATTTCTATCTCACCGTGGTTTTTACCTATTTGTGTTTTTCCAAGTACAAACACTTGTGTTATGGTGGATGCTTTACTTTTTGTGGATACTGTTATATAATTTTGGATTACATGCATTGTGTTTAAAATCTTTGTTAAGTTCATCTACTAGTTAGTGTTTAAAGTAGTTTGGTTTTTGGCGTCACTGATTCACCCTCCCCCTCTCAGTGCTTTTCAAGTCCATCACACATGACCTAATCTCTAGTGCCACAACCAACTTTCATCAACTTGTCCCATCATGCATTGAGACTCATAACATTCCTTCAGATTGTAAACATTACCATCTATTCTCTTTCCTTCTGCCACAACCTGACTGGTACTCTACTTTCTTATCTGACAACTGATAGAGTCAAATGTGAACTTGTACCCTTTGTCGCACATCTGACTTACACTTAGCAGATTATGCTTCAGTCCTTCCACGTAGTACACATCATGAGCCTTAAGCTTTCCATAAATATTCAATGTACCACGACCTTTAATCTTGATGGAGGAGTTGTCACCAAAATGGATGGAACCACCATTCCAAATCAAGCTTGATAAAATTTTTCTTGTCTTCGCTCATGTAATTTGAGCAGCCACTACCAACTTCCCATAAATTCTTCCTTTCAACATGTAGAGCAGTTTGTACAATCAAGCTTGACTCTGTCTTGTTCTTCTCCTTCTCTATCTAGACCTATTTCTCTTCTTTCTTCTCCTCTTCTTTCATTGTGAGTTTTGACTTAGTCTTTATCTTCTGATCCAGTACTATTTTCTTTTGCTTGTCAATTCTCAGCTTACAATGCCTTGCTATGTGACCAAAATTTTGACACTTGTAACATTTTACATTAGCATTGAAAGATGTATCTAAAGCATTCTTGTAGGACATCTACACATTTCTCCTACACTCATAACTCTTATGACCAAACTCATTACAATTATAACATGTGACATTTGTACTTTGTAATGCAACAAACGAGTTTCTACTCTCAAAACTGGGGTTGACATTCATTTTCCTACAATCTGCCATTCTATGACCAAACTTATTACACTAGTGACAATAACCATGAATCTGAAACATACTAGTTTGATTGTCTTGGTCCTATAGATGATTGCCTTACCGAGGGTCTTCCTTTCATGCTGCTAACTTTGGTGAATCCCTCATAATCAACTCTTGCATTTCTCCTTGGATATGCATGTCGGTGCATTGAGTATGGTCTCTGATTCATTGATTGTGTATACCAGTTTGTGTGGTGGTTCTTAACAACATTTGTATATGTCTTCTTATCGGTATCATTGCTTACCATGAATGTCTTATTCTCTTCACCTTCATTTGAAGAAGTAAATTGTATCTCTTTGCCAGATGTATCTTTGCTATGTGAACTTTGATCATCTTCAAATCCTAAGCCACCCGTATCTTTAGATTGCTTCTGCTTGCTCAACATCTTGTCCAAAGCTTCGATGTTGCCTTCATATTTGTTTCTTACTTTCATTTCTTCCTTGCTTTTCTCTAATACCTTTTGGAGCTTAACAATTTCTTCTTCTAGGTTCTGATGCTCCTTCTCCTTTTTACTCAAACCAGTGCTGGTAACTTCACAGATTCTCTTGGCTTCCTCTAATTGAAGTTTTAGATGTGCAATTGTTTTCTTATACTCTTCAAGAGATTTCTCCAACATCTCTTTCTCTTTAGCTGCAACCTTTTTCACCTTCTTCCAATCTCTTCTTGTTTTCTTCAGCTCTTCCAAGGCACTAAAGAGCTCTGCTTCAAGATCTACTTCTCCTTCCTTCTCTTCCTCTTCTTCTTTTTTAGGTACCAAAACCTCTTGACCCATGAAAAGGGTTCCACTAACATCATCTTCGCTACAACAGTCATCTGAGACACTCTCCTCATCCATGGTATCATTTTCATGTGTGTAAAGATTGTTCTACTTCCGATTTCCTCTTCTACCATACCAGTAGACATTCTTCTTCTTGTCCTTACCGTGTGATCTACTACCACTTGGTTGATCATCTTCATTCTTATCACCATAGGGACATTTTGCAGCAAAGTGCCCAATCTTTCCACAATTGAAACATTTCAGGGGCAGTTTTCCTTTGTATTTGCCTGAACCTGTCTTGAGTTTTCTGACAAATTTTACCATGATATCATCAGTCTTCACCGGTTCCATCACGAACAAACTCTTCTTTTCCCTTTCTTGATGTTTTGAAAGCAACTTCTTTCTTCTTAGCCTCAGTACTGACAATCCTCATTTCATAAGCAGTTAGGGAACCATACAACTCATCCATTGTAAAGACTTTCAGATCTTTTGCTTCTTCTATTGCTGAAACCTTTGTATCATACTTAGGTGTGAGGGATATAAGTACTTTCTTTACTACCACATCATGTTTTATTTCTTCTCCAAACCCTCTAATGGTGTTTGTTGTTTCATCAATCCTTTGGAGATAGTTAGCAATCTTCTCTTCATCTCTCATCTTGAAACCCTCAAGTTGTCCTCTCAAGTCTATAACTTGGCTTCCTTGAATTTTGCATCGCCTTCAAATATCTTCTGCAACTCATCCCAAGTTTCTTTGGCAGAGGAGCAGTGCATGACTTTAACAAACTCATTATTAGATAACCCACTAAGAATGACATTTTTAGCTTTAGCATTGTTCTCACATTCCTTCTTAGCATTTGGATCAGTAGGGGGACTATTAGGGACTGTATACCTATTCACAACCGATATCCATACATCACAACCTAGAGAGGACAAATAGGTTTCCATTCTCCTACTCCAAAAAGCATAGTTGACACCATCAAACATAAGGGCTTTTGAGGAGGCTAATTCATTTCTTGTCGTTGTGAACACTTAACAGGATCTACCCAAGCTAGAGAATGCTTTGACAAAATAGGGTACCTAAGCTCTGATACCAATTATTGGACACAATGGATCATTGAGAGGGGGGTGAATCAGTGATTTAAACACTTTTTCATCAACAGAGATATACATGTACTAGATAAAACAATTTGAGTGCTAACCAGTAGACCAAACAATATAGACTAAGTGTGTGAAAGGATTTGCTATAACATCAACATGACTCATACACAAGAATGCATCACACAACACCAAATATACGAGGAAAACCCAATGTGGGAAAAAGCTTGGCGAGAATAGGTGCTGGAGATCTTCTGCTCCAATCCAGCCTCACAATGTAAAAGTTTTGATTACAATTTTAGGGCATCAACCCAAAGAGCACCAACCCCTAATTTATGAGCACCAACTCAAAGGAGCACCAGTACCTGCACAATTTATAGGCTACAACCTAAAGGAGCTACAACCCCTGCACTAAGCACCTACTCAATGAAAACAATATTAAAACCCAGTTATACAAATGAGATCCTTGCTACAAATGTAGTTTTGCAACCCTTCAAAGTTCTGCACTACTGGTTTCTAACTTATCAGCTTGTATCAACTTAATACACACTGCAACTCAGCCTTTTTGCTGATTCTAACTTTGCTTAATCTTCTCTCCCTCTGTTATGCTGAAATAAAATCACACTTGATTACTATCTATCAGATATTGCTTCCTTCAGATTTTCACCTCTGCATTCTATGCTCACTCTGTTAGTTTATTCCTTACACTGGTTTACCTCGCTTCTCCCTATTGGTACAATATTTACTCATAAACACTTCAAGTGTTTTTCTCTTCGACTCTCAAACAAAAATTTCACACTCTCCTTCACTCTTCAACAACCACACTATTTGTCTTAGGTTGCAATATTTAAATTGAAGCTTTCTCGCCAAAAACCAATTCGAACAGAGGGTGGCTAGGGTTTCCTTTTACCAACCAAATCTGCATCCAATCTGATCCGATCCACCTTGGATCACATACTTGCATTGGAGGAATAAGCCATCATGCATTTTCCATCTTGTCCAAAGTATGTTTGCCAAAAATAGCAAACTCGACCATGATTTCCAAACTTCAAATCTGTTGACTCATTTATGACCCAGCTGTTTCCTTCTCGAGGTCCTCTTGCAATCCGCTTTCCTTGCTTCGATCTAGGTTCCAACAACTCCCTGACCTTTATCTATCGTTCCTTATTCCTCAAGCCACATTGATCTATTATCAACCCGTGATTTGTGGTTGTTTCATTTAATGTCAACTAGCCACTCCAACAACCATATCGATAGACACTTCGTCGACTTCTGCATGCTTGCCACCTCAGCTCCATGTGGCATCACATCGACATACACTTAGCTCACCGAAAAAAGGTCAGTTTAAACTTGAACATACAACAAACTCATACCATCACAAGCCCTTAATGGTGAGACCTTCTCCTTCTGCTAACTGGTAGTGCATACTACACTGGTAGAACAACTTCACCTCTGGCGGTTTGTGATTTCTTTGTCATTCTACTTCTTCATCATAAACATTATCACAAGCAAACAACCAACCTTTATGCCAATTACAACTGGTCATGCCAACACACAACTTCATATCACCTTTTACCGCTGATGTCACTAACAACCCCAATATCTATTTGTCTTCCACCATACCAGTTGACAAGTCTTCATGTCAATCTTCCTTATGCCGGTTCAATCTTCTTCATACCGGGTTGACAAACCCTATCGGTAGCAGCCTGCAATACCAGTTGACATCAATGAAAACTCAATGCCAACAATTTTTGGAAGGTTCCAACACTTTGGCATGATGAGGAAGGATTTTGAATGAGATCCTGTGAATCATGACTTGGATTAGATTGGATTTGTACGATGGATAGCCCTTGGGAGATTGTGTTATCGTATAGAGATGGTGTGGCTTTCTCTTTTGTAACTTCAAGGGTTGATGAAATACTGGATAGATATGATTTATTTGGAATTTGGTTGAATGGGATTTGATATTGGTTGATAGAGGTTGGATTTTGGTTGAAAGAGGTTTGATTTTGGTTGAAAGGAGTTTGAATGTTGGGTTGATGTGATTGGTATGTTTGATATGTTGGGTTGAAAGAAGGTTGACATGTCTCTAATGTTGGTTGAACTGAGGTAGGAATGATTTTGTTGAAGAATGGAGGTTGACATGTTCGAATGGTCTCACAAGAAAAAGAAGGTTGGCCTGATAATGATTCCCTCATGGTTATCACCTCCCTCATCATATTTTCTAACCAACCCCTATGGTTGCTAGGTCTAGTCATGTCTCTCATTTGTTCTTGCAAAGTATTGATTTGTTGAGCTAAGGTTTCTATTGATGGCGATGGAATAGGAATAGAAGGGATGAATTGTTCACCTTCCTTATGAAATGCATAACATCAGTCCATGATGTTTGCTTGATTGGTTTGGACATAGGGTCACAACATGTATTATGTTTTCTCCATTTCTTGAATGTTTGATTTCAATTTTGATGTTGATGTTGTCATTTGATCTTGTTGTAGGTGTTTGATCTTTTTGAAAATGTTGCAAAGACACAATAGAAAAGCAATGAAAAACAACTTGGCATGATCAAAGAAAACACTATTTAAAGGACCTTTTCAAATCCTCATGAATGTTGAGATCTTTTTCAAGACCCCATTTTATTTTTGATAGTATTTGGGAAATTCTATAGCACATAAAGGAGACTCTCCTAAAGACAAAAGGTCACAAGTATTACCACAAACCACATCTTGATACTCCGTCAACTCAAACAACCCTATCACACCCTAGGGTATGCTTGTTTTTTTGCCTTTTTCTAGAAATTAGACCAAAGAAGATCACTCCTCAATTGGTCCATTATCCTGGGAGATATATGGTGAGTGTCTTGGGGGTGGATTCTTCCCCACCCTTGCACTGTGATAATTCAAGTGTCTGGTTATTGACTCGATTTGACCTCTGCTATGACTTTTAGTAAAGGCTTATGTTCGAAGATACCCTTTGAAGTCATGAAAGTGCGGTGGAGGCCTATAGCCCAACAAAGTACCAAGCAAGATGTAGTCATGCAAGCATGATTGAGACCTCAAGGCCCTACAAAGTGCTCAATATGAGATAACTCAAATATGCTTCGTCCCCTGAGATTTTCATCTCAAAAGGCAACTTGATTATAGTGAGTTAGAATACTTGGCTTTAGCCATACTCACTTGGGTTGTTCCCTTCACACCGGCCCCCTCAAGGAAACTCAGGAAGGCAGGCCCTCTAAAGGATGTAAGTACATAAATTAATTGAAAGTGTAAAAGAAGAGAGCCTAGTTTTCTGATCACCCATTGAAGGGGAGAGAATAATACCTATCACTTCAAAGACACGTAAAAAAAATAAAATTTTACCCTCCAATTGCAATGATTTTTTTTACTCTAAGTGGAGATGTTGCTCCACATAGGCATGGTATTCATTTTTAATCCTCATAGCAATTTGTGAAGTAAAGAAAAGAGTTTTTTTTGTTCTTTTTAAGAGCACCAAAAGAAAGTTTTCTACTCTAACCCTGTAGATGAAAATGACGTTAGTGGACACATGGTGGGCTATCTAGCCTATCTTTCCCTCGGTTATAGAGCTCCGTCTTTTTAAAATAAGAGAGTCGTCCTGATAAAAATTAGAAAACATCAAAGACACAATGAAGAAAATTTTAGATGGCAATTACGAATTAACTACTAATCAATTCTGAATTACCTACTGATCAAGTGCGAATTACTGTGCTATCAATTGTGAATTATTGTGCCATCAATCACGAATTGATCTTTGAGCAATTAAATATCACTATCCTATCAATTGCAAATTAGTTAACAGGTTGAATTTAATTTAAACAAAAATATAAGACAGAAGAGAGAAGTTTATTCTACGATGATGTCACTCTAGATCATGCGGGCCATCACTTCAATGTCATCATAAAAATTAAATTTGGCAAGGAATCAATGAATGTTTTTGTGGTATTGAGCAATTGCCTCTCCCTCTTCAATTTCATGAAGTTGTCTTTCTACCTTTAGAAAGCCTTGGTATGTTCTTTGTTGTCTTCTATGTTGTTTTGCACTCCAGGCACCTAAAATTTTGAAAGTCACCTTACTTGCCATCAGATTAGACACATTTCATGCAAAAATTTGAATTTTACAGAATTAGAAAACATTTATGGGTTAGGTGCACAAGACCAATCAAGTGAGAAACGATAAACAAAAATTGATTTTTTGACCCCTTCTGACAATTGCGGCTCATTTTTAGAAATTGGGAGACATTTTTATAGCAATTGCGAGACATTTTAACATCAATTGCGAATTGATATTAACAAGTGCAAATTTCTGCACTGTCAATTGCGGACCTGCATTTTCTGGGCTGATACAGATCTTCAAAATCAAATAAAACAAAAAGCGAAGGTTAAATTTGATCTTTCACGTTGGGTTTGCCAATTGTTTCCAGGGGTAAATTAAGCGTGAATATCATAATTAGATTATCAGAGCGAATCAAAAACTCCAATCTAATCAAATTACTCCTAAATTGCAATGAAATAATGCTTATATCAATTGAATTATGAAATGAATTGAAATATAATTTAAGACTCCCTCAATTTATTTAACAAGGCTTCCATTGCTCTTCTCCTTAGTTGTTGTTGAATTGACTCTTGGGTATTGAATTAATTTCCTACATAGATTAGACAACTATTTAGAAGACTGTGATTCTAGGATTTTGTGATTCTAAATTGGACTGAGAAAAGAGGTTGAATTTATAGATTTTCAACACAAAGGAGGTGAGAAATAGAACTCAAGTGTTGAATGATAGATAACTAGTTTGATTGATCAGTGAACTCAATTGATTGGTCTGTTAACTCAGATTGATTGAAGAGTGAAGTCAATTGATTGAAGAGATAACTGGTTAGTCAGAAAAAGGTGATTGAAGGAGATTTAAGAGTTAACCAAGTTAACCATTTGGTTTAACTAATTTGATCAACCAGTTATGATTTTCAACATGTGCTTTAGGATTTTGACTTGAAATTCAGTTTCATTTTGATTTGCATTTGAATTTGGGTTTTCGAATACTGAAATGTACATGAGATTAACTGAAATTCACATTTGGTGAAATGCTAATTTGATGAAATGAAATTAATTGGAATTAGGTGAAAATCAAATTTGGGAAAAGATGAAATGAAATTAGATGAAATTAATTCGAATTAGAATTTAGGGAATTTGAGGAATAATTAATTAATAATTTAAATGAAATTATTTAAACATTAGAAATGAGCTTAATTAAATAATAAAGATTATTTAACTAAGGATTAAATCATAATTAATTAAATAATTAATATTTAATTAATATTTGAGATGGGTTTGAATGACGAAATGATTAAAGAATGGAAATTGGATAATTAGTAATGTATAATGTGATGAATTGAATTAGTAAATTAGATTAATTAAATAATTAAAGAATTACTTAATTAAATAGACGAATAATTAGTATGCGATCAATGAGACATTTTTAGGTGTCTACAATTTCCATCACATCTCTTGAACAAGGATGGTTTGTTGAAGGCTATCAAATAATTAATGGCATTTCCATTGCCTAGGAACTATTCACTTTATGCTTGTTAATAGGAAACACTGATTGTTTGTTAAGCTTGATTTTTTTAAGGCTTATGAGAGAGTTTGTTGGGAATTTATAAAGGACATCTTATATGCCTTTGGTTTATATGACAATTAGATTCAATGGGTGATGAATGCTTATTCCTTTGCTTCTTTGTTGTTCTTATAAATGGTTCTCGTTTTCTATTTTCTATTCTAAAAGAGGATTACATAAGAGTGACCATGTCGCTCTTTGTCTTCATATCTCTTTATTGGTAGAAGGTTTGGGCAGGTTTTGGAAGCATCTTAGGTATTTTAGTTCTATATCTAGGTGTCACATTTTGTATGATTTAGATCCATTTTCTCATCTTCATTTTGTGGATGACAATTGTTTGATGGGAAATGCCACTCTTGAGGAAGTAATAGCTCTCTGACAAGCTCTTGATATTTGTATTAGTGTTTTTGGCCAACTTTTAAATGATTAAAAATGCTAGAGTTTCTTTTTCCATACTAACCCTCATTTTCAAGATCATATTGCTAATGTTATTCACATCCAAATTTCTCTTATACCTTTCAATTTGGGCATCCCTATTTCTCCTACTTGTGTAATGAAGAAGGATTGGAATGCTATAGTGGATTATATTTATTGTCATTTCAATCATTGGATACATATGTACCTTTGGTTGGTTGTAAAGTCCTTAAACATGTGATCCATTCTAACTCAACCTCCAACGCATATTAGGACCAAAGAGTATGATCCAAATAAGATACACCACCTGAGTCAACTAGAGATTAAAAATCTAACAAAACTAAACACAAAACAACATGAATTCATTTGCCCATCAAATCAACATTAGATATTTGAACTAGGCACTGCACAAACCATATGAACATGTCCTTGAAGCCACAACACTTGAATCACCACAATGAAGCAATGCATAGCATTATATCGACCAATCCTGAAAGACAACCTCACTGTCAGCAAACTACCACAACCAACTACATCATCTAAGAAACTAAGGAGCTTAAAATATTATAGTTCAACATCCATAAAACATAGACCTTATATCTTGAACTGCAGGCCAATAACATTAAGAATCGAAGGATTGCAGAGCATTCTTCCACGAAGACATTTAAATACTCTTTCTTGCATTGTAACTTCCACTACTAAAGCCTTCTAGAAATAACTCATACTTACTCAACATCAACATCAACACTAAACAACATAACAACATCTGAGCACTCATTTTTGGAGCATCTAAAACATTTGCACAATCGTATCTTCCACACATAAAGACATCAATGATAACATAAGCAACATAACTCAAGTTTCCAACATACAAATATCCATGAATACTCACAGAATGTCGAGGTCTAGTAGGATAACCATGATAACACAAGCAATACTCAAATTTACCCCTCAAATATCTGAACACTTTCTTAACTGCATCCCAATGCACCCATCCAAGATTAGCCATATATCAACTGAAGGTTCCCACTGCTTGGGAAATTTTTGGTCTAGTAGTACAAACCATAGCATACATAAAACTGCCAACTGCACTTGCATATGGTATACTAGCCATGTCCCCCACCTTAGAAGGAACTAGAATAGATCTACAGGTTGTCATGTCGAATCTCTCCAACATTGAATTCATATACTTACTTTGGCTTAACCAAAGCTTTTTGTTAGATCTATCTCTTATGATCTCCATTCCTAGAATGTACCTAGTTGTGCCTAAATCTTTCATCTCAAACTGTGTTAACAATTGAGACTTCAAGTTAGAAATCAAATATCTATTCCCAAGTAGTAACATATCATGTACATATATGCAATAATGAGAATGCAACCATTATTAGTTTCGAAGTAAACACAATGATTATATTTACACCTTTGAAATCCTAAACTCAACACAAAGGTATCAAACTTTTGGTATGACATCCTAGGAGATTGTTTTAGACCATACAAAGACTTTTTCAACTTTCCAACTAGATTTTCTTTACCTTTCTCCATGAAGTTCTCTAGCTGTGACATAAATCTATTCCTCCAAATCACCATGAAGGAATGTTGTCTTCACATCCATTTTATCGATTTCACAATCATGAACTATAGAACATGATAACAAGAACTGAATGGATGCCAACTTTGTAATATGAGAGAAAATATCACCATAATCTATTCCCTCAACCTGGGAATACCCCTTCATGACCAATCATGCTTTATGATTCTCAACACTGCCATTAAGACTCAAATTTTTCTTGAGCACCTATTTGTATCCCACAAGCTTACATCCTTCAGGCAAGGGTACCAGATCCCAAGCATTATTCTTCTTCAAATATGCCATATCATTATTCATGGCTTCCATATAGGAATTTACATCACTCATACCCATAGCCTCTCCAATAGTCGTAGGCTCATTAGTGCTAACAATCAAGAAAAAATACAAATAGAATCTAATAATGAATATCCAAACCTTTCAGGTTGCCACCTTTCATGAGTAGACCTCCTCAAAGGTTGAGGTTCTTCATCTTCTTTTGAACTTTTAGCATTGCTAGAGCTCTTCTCATCATCAAGTCCACCACGAGCTCGTAGTTATTCTTTTTCAGGGGTAGAAGGAATTTGAAATACCTCCTTACTCTATTTTCCCTCTTTCCTTGGTTGTAGCTTAATAGTGGAAGCTTTCATCTCTCTGAAAATAACACTTCTACTATAGAGAACCTTCTTTGCCACTGGATCCCAAAGCTTGTACCCTTTTACATTGACGCCATAGCTGAACAAGATACACTTCACTTCCTTGTTCTCCAGCTTAAACAATTTTTCACTTAGAACATGAGCCTAAGCTTCACAACCACATACTTTATGATGTCTTATCAAGGGATTCTTTCTTGACCACACCTCCATAGGTGTGTTATTAAAAAGTGATGATGTAGGAGATTTGTTTACCAAATAGCAGACAATGGCTACAACTTCAACCCAAAGATTTTGTTCGAGGTAAAAAACACTTAGCATACTCCTAGCCCTCTCAATCAATATTCTATTCATCCTCTCCACAACTCTATTCTCCTAAGGTGTGCATGGAGTTTTTTTATGCCTCTCAATCCCATGGTCCTTATAGAACAAATCAAAATCTTTCGAGAAAAACTCGCCACCATTGTCAGTCCTCAAACACTTAATCTTTCTACAAGTCTAATTCTCAACAAGAGCCATAAACTCCTTAAACTTACTAAAGACTTCAAATTTATGAGAAATTAAAAAAAAAACCTTCTACTATAGTCATCAATAAATGATATGAAATACATAGATTTTAAAATCAAAGGAGTATTAACAAGAACCAAAAAATCAGGATGTATCAAGTCCAACAACCTAGAAGATTTGTTAGAACTAGAGTAAAATTGAAGATGGTTTTGTTTACCATAAATGCAACACTCATAGAAATTGATCTCAAGATTGCACTCATCAAACCCCTTTACAAAGAATTTATTTTTGAGGGATTTGAGACCCTTCTCACCAATGTGACCAAGTCTTTGCTGCCATAATATTGTCTTCTTCACTGGGAGTTTCATCTCCAAAGCATCGACACCCTTAGGTATCCAAAAAGTGAGACCATCAAATGTAGAAGCAATAGTCCTCTTCACAACTCAATCTAACATTGAGGATGAAGAATGTAGAGCCATGTTCTTGGACTCCACAAAAGAACTATTGCACTATATAGTGCATGCATCCAACTTATACAAGGTGCCTATCCCAACACTATTAGCAAACACCATAGAGCCTCTAGTCATATTGCATCCATCTTGTGAGA
Organism: Cryptomeria japonica; assembly: GCF_030272615.1. NCBI lineage: Eukaryota > Viridiplantae > Streptophyta > Pinopsida > Cupressales > Cupressaceae > Cryptomeria > Cryptomeria japonica. The sequence goes on along the minus strand of NC_081410.1, from coordinate 564,107,378 downwards.
AAACAACCTACACACCCACATCACTCAACTTACTTACCAAGAATAATTTTTGTGCCAAACTCAAGATGTGCACAACACCGTCGATCCCCTTCACTCTACCTTTAGGGAATCTAATCTTGACTCTTCCATGACCAACAACCTTTAGTTGAGATTCACCACCAAGATACACCTTCCCATCATCATATCCTTCATACTTTAAAACTAACCCCAATGTGAGGTCATGTGAAAAGGTGTACACACAAATCTATTAACCACACATCTTCTAATGCATGTATTGCCAAGGTTGCGATAAATGCTTCACCATCATCCTGAGAGGATTTGTTTGAATCGAGGACATCTTCTTCTTTTTCTCCTCACAATCTTTATGGAAGTGACCAATTTTATCGTAGTTCCAACATTTTGCCTTGGACTTCCCAGGAGACTTAGATCTCCTAGGATTTGGATTTGTTTCATATTTCTTGTCCTTATTCTTTCCTTTCTCTTTTGATCTATCATGAATAACAAGAGCCTCCTTAACTGATTAAAAAGTCTTCCTTCACATCTCTTTAAAAAGTAATGATGCTACCACCTCATCCATCTTGAATTTGGTGGTTGTGTTGGAATCAAGGAACACTAAGAAGGGGGATGGGGGGGTTAATCAGTGTTCTACTGGTAAATAAATTTTCAAACTTATTCTCTGACCACCAGAAGCAAATGCAAGAAAGTAAAATGCAGAAACACAAGATAATCAACCACAAAACCATAACACCAATATTTTTACATGGAAAGCCGGAAAGGAAAAAAGGATGGTGGGATTGGAACCCACAATATTCATATACTGTGATCAGGAGTACATAAATATTACAAAAGCGGAATGCACATGCGTTCAGGAACACTACCTAGAACCAAAAGCTCAATTACAATATGGAAGTCTCACTGACTTATAGATCATTTACAATGATAACTATAATTATTGAACTCCAAAATAGCATCAAACAATGCCTGGATGAGTTCCGGTAAGTGCAAAAAGTCTGACTGTAACACATCTGCAACTCTGCCCTATTCTACTTCTTAGTCAGCTACTAGATCAAGAATACACACGTGAAACTACGCCAAATAGGTTTCTTGATCACTACTCGCTCATACCATGCCTAAAAAGATCTTCTACATTGGTCATATATATCCATAATCATAAAATAAAACATTCATCAAGTCAGGCATCCATAATATGCAATGTAATGTGTAACTAGGTGTTAGCTTAAACCAAATCTCTAAAACATATGCAAATCAACCAAATGATGTCAAAATGACTTCTACATGTCAGCCCTATCATCCCATGCATGAATTTGACCACCACAATCATCACAAAGATTCCAGACAAAAAGTGCTCTACTATCTTGAGATATCGGTGAAAGATTACCGGGTCACTCCCTCTGCCAGTTACCAAGAACCATAGCTACCATAT